>NC_056739.1:1063300836-1063600836 GCF_019279795.1 Protopterus annectens
TAGAATATTTGTTAATACTGTCACTATAAAACTCATACCCTTCATGTCTTGGGATACAAGTAAAAAGATCCTTAACATCAATTGTAAGGAAACTACAACTTTCCCTCCATATGTCCTTGGTTAACTTACTCAAAAATTCCCAAGAATCCTTTATTAAATGTTCTGTTTTGGCTGTAATTTCCGTAGTGCAGTAGTCTACATACACTGCTAAAGGGTGAGTTTTGGAATTCCTAGCTGGCACAATAGGTCTAAAAGGAGGCTCTTTCACAGATTTATGTACCTTAGGTACCCCAAAAATGTTAGGAATAATAGGGTTAAGTAGCCTCAAATAATAATGTGTCTTACTATCTATCCTATTTTCTAGTAAGTATTCCTCTAGGAGGGAATCAATCCCCCTATATGCTATAGTGATTACATTTCTCGATACAGGAGAATAAGTGTTGGTGTCAAGCAAGATGTTTGTAATTGCATTGTTATATTCTTCGGTACCATAAAGCACTATTCCTCCTCCCTTATCAGGCTTCATTATTCACAATTCATTTTGAGACTGTAAGTCGTGAAGTAATTTTTATTCCCCTTTATCTAAATTAAAAAGCTCCACTGTCCACCTATTCCTTTTGTATGCTTCATGTATTTCCTCTGTAACAGTCTTTTCAAACAGCATAAAAGCTGGGTGGAGGGGAGTGTTGATGGTACTTTTTTTAAAAACCATACCCAAATTCAATTTCCTAAGGTATAATTTAAGGTCAACCACAAGGTTAGCTATGTCACCATATTTTGATTTAACAAACTTGAATCCTTTGGAAAAAAGATTAAAATGTTCCTTTCTAAGGGTTAATGACGTGTAGTTAAAGATCTTACATCTTGTATATGCACTAACAATACCATCAGTGTCCACAACCAACACTATTTCCCCTTCTTTCCCACTGTTTTCCACCTGTGACTCTCCCCTAAATGCATGGGTAGATGTCCTGGGTCTGATGGGTATCTGGTTTTGCTGGCCAACCGCTCTGACCTTCTTGGTGCTAAAAAATGCCCATTATGCTCAGAAAGAGTCCAGTTCATCAAGTAGCCTATTGGTGGCACAATCCACCATCGCTTCCCTACCACACTGAACATCCCTTTCTTATGTTGACAATCCTACCTTGCCATTCTTACTTTTGTTATAAGAATTCCTATTATTTTTGTTTTTAAATGGGCCTGAATATACTGTACCCACAGCGTATTGTTGTTTGTCCCTAACAAACTTTTTCTGTTTCCTTAGAAATATGTTATTAATTCTTTTGTCAGTCCTAGACAGAACTTTTTTATACAGCTGCTCGTATTCAGAAGATAACAAATCTTTTAAAATGTCACCATTCAGTTTATCTCCCTCTTTGTGTAAAACTTCCATAACCAAATCGTTGTGTTTAATCTATTTAACAATCAGCCCCAGCCCACATTCATCAAAAAAACAGTGGAATTCTTTTAAAACTTCTTGAGAATAGGCTATGCCAAAAGGATATTTAAACATTCTAAGTCCTTGTGGGACCAATTTAAGATTAAGACAACAATGCAAGTATCTGTTATCTATCTGTAGACATTTCAATTTAAAAATTTTTTTTTTCCAATGTATAAATCATGTCCTTAAGTGTTGGCACATCTTCATAATTAGACCCATAAACATAGACAATGTTGTCAGAAGTAAGTGCAGAGTCAAAGTCAAAATTTTTATCCATAATGTCAGTGAAACGCACCGGATCAAAAGAATTGTGAAGTCCAGTGCCCTTAGTACTCATATTAGAATCACTTTCATTGTTGCCATGGTTGTTTACATGTACACATGAGTAAGGACTTGCTAATCAGTACCAAAAACTACAGCCAAATGTTTGTACTCATTAAAAAAATGACTAATGGCCAGATAAGCTTTTTCACCTTGGTATCTGTTTTTGAAAAAGAAGAAAGTAATATTTTAATTTTGTGACGTGCATGAATTTGAGGCATGTCTGAGATTCATTAAGAACTTCAGATCAGGTACGGATATGATTGTATTATGCTAGCTTTATGTTTTATGGATATTACACGATGAGTCCCCAGTTGCATGAAGGAAGCATTCACTATGCACTCTAATAAGTTAATGCCATTTGGAAAGTGTACCTCTCACAGTGTTGCACAAACATGACATGCATATCTTCTTGTCCTTATCCCATTTTACAGTTCATCATGTTGTAAATACAAATGTTTAAGACTGCCTTCTTTCATTTCTTGAAATACTAAAGAAATGTTTGTATCTTTAGTCACCTCCTTTAACCTTACATACCTTGTGATTAATAAATATTTGTGTTTATAGTATATCCCATCCATGCCATATTTCGAGAATAAATAAATGCAATCACTGCTTCTTCTTTGGTAACTTCCCACATCCTATTCCAAATAAATATAAGATGGCTGCTTAACTGAAAAGCAGCTATCCATGACCTGTTCTCCAGCAGCTGCCTACAGTTAGCCTCGTTTTTTGGAAAGAGTGCTTCCCTCACTGTGCTGAATTGCTCTGGTATGCTCCATCTTAATTTCACTAACATATGTGATTCATTTTATGAACATGTTGCCAGATCAGTACCAAATATAGACTGTTCATTTGTCAACTCAGCAGAGCCAGGATAACCAGGAGTACAGAACAATAAGGAGGGATATAGATATTGAGATAATAGTAATGAATTAGGAGGAGGCATGCTTTGCAGAAATCAGAATGACGTAGGATACAGCTTGACATAGCTTGATGCTTGTTAACGTTCTACTGTGCTGTACTCTTTTGCCATACTGCAGTTAAGGCAAGTGCTGATTTCACATTACTGCAAAAGACAAAAGTCAGTGGGATGGGAATTTTTATTGCACTGACTGCTGCACAGCACAAGATTTAAGGGATTTATGCCTTATTGCATCAAGCATCATATTTATTAGTTCCAGTTTATATTTATATTTATAGTTATATTAATATTTGTTCAGGCCCTTGCGACATGCTACCTATGATGATCTTATAAGTAATGGAATTAGTAAGGTAGTGGATCCTAGACAAAATAATGGAATTAGTAAGGTAGTTGATCTTAGACTGTATAAAACCATATTATACCTTTGCATTTTAACAGTTTTTTTGAAAAAAAAAAAAAAAACTTGAAAAGTTGAGGCATGTGGTTTTAATATGCTTTAAGTTTTAATAATTGTCTTAAGTTGTCGAAGTAATGTATTGTGTAAAACAAAAATCTGTATTTTTTGCTTGTAAATGGCAAAAGAATAGGTAGGGTGGGGAGAAGGGGGCATCTGCAGTGTAGCAAGTGCTTTTTCTGTTTGTCAAGGAGTAAAGGTTGAAAGAATGGACCTTGGACCTGGCTGGCTTGCTAGATCAGGAACAAATCTTGGTTGGCTTGCTAGATTAGGGTTTTTTTTTTTGCTCCTTAACTTAAAGTTTTGGGGGTATCATATTAAAGGATGTCACTGCATCAGACATCAAAATACAGTGGATATAAAAAAGCGTACACAGACCTGTTAAAATGCCAGGTTTTTGTGATATAAAAAAACAAGGCCATAATAAATCATTTCAAAACTCTTCCCACCTTTAATGTGACCTATAACCTGTACAATTCAATTGAGAAACAAACAAATCTATTAGGGGAAAAAAATATAAAAAATAAAAAACGTACAATAAGCTGGTTGCATAAGTGTGCACACCCTTAAACTAATACTTTGTTGAAGCACCTTTTGTTTTAATTACAACATTCAGTCTTCTTGGATACACACCTGCCATCAATTAAAGAGACTGATTAAACCCAAATAAAGTTCAGCTGTCGTAGTAGGATTTTCCTGACATTTACTCAGTTGCTTGCTACAGCAAAAGCCATGGTTTGCAGAGAGCTTACAAAGCATGAAAGGGATCTCATTGTTGAAAGGTATCAGTCAGGAGAAGGATACAAAAAAATTTCCACAGCATTGGACATACCATGGAAGATAGTCAAAGTGGAGAAAATATGGGACAACAGTGAAGTTGCAACGAACTGGACGTCCCTCCAAATTTGATGAAAAGACAAGACGAAAACTGATCAGGAAGGCTGCCAAGAGACCTACAGCAACACTGAAGGAGCTGCAGGAATTTCTGGCAAGTACTTGTGTAATACGTGTGACAACAATCTCCTGTATTCTCTATATGTCTGGACTATGGGGTAGGATTGCAAGAAGGAAGCCTTTTCTTACACAGAAAAACATCCAGGTCTGGCTAAAATTTTCAAAACAATATATCAAGTCTCCCAAAAGCATGTGAGAAAATATGTTATGGTCTGATGAGACGAAGGTTGAACTTTTTGGCCACAATTCCAAAAGGTACTTTTGGTGCAAAACAGCACTTCATATCAATAAAAGAACATCATCCCTACAGTGAAGCATGGTGGTGGCAGTATCATGCTTTGGGGTTGCTTTTCTTCAGCTGGAAATGGGGCTTTACTCAAGGCGGAGGGAATTATGAACAGTTCCAAATACCAGTCACTTTTGGCCCAAAATCTTAAGGCGTCTGGTAGAAAGCTGAAGATGAAGAGCAATTTCACCTTTCAGCATGTCAGTGACCCCAAGCATACATCCAAATCAAGAAAAGAAAGGCTTCACCAGAAGAAAATTAAAGTTTTGGAATGGCGCAGCCAGAGCCCAGACCTAAATCCAGTAGAAAATCTTTGGGGCGACCAGAAGAGAGCTGTGCACAAGAGATGCCTTCACCATCTGATAGATTTGGAGCACTTTTGCAAGGAAGAGTGCGAAAATATTGCCAAATCAAGATGTGGCATGCTGATACACTACTACCCAAGAAGACTGAATGCTGTAATTAAATCAAAAGGTGCTTCAACAAAGTATTAGTTTAAGGGTGTGCACACTTATGCAACTAGCTTATTGTACATGTTTTATTTTTTATGTTTTTCCCCTCACAGATTTGTTTGTTTTTCAATTGAATTGTACAGGTTATAGGGGGAGTTTTGAAATGATTTATTGTGGTCTCATTTTTTTTTTTATATCCTGGCATTTTAATGGGGGTGTGCACACTTTTTATATCCACTGTAGCTGGCTACACTTCTGATAAAAGGGAATTTTTTTTGAATTGTGAATAAGAAAACACACATATTTGCATGGCCAAACAGGTAGTTTTATTAATAAGTTGAGTGATTTTACTTCCACTTGGTACATGATTTTTTTTTTTTTTTTTTTTTTTTGTTAAGATGGACTTTTAACATGTTACAGGGTGACATATTTACTTTCTAGCTCTTGTTGAAGTAACAGGAAAATAAAGCCTTGTATGTAGTTTACTAAAAATGCTAATATGTGGGCATACTGTTATTTTTGTGAATTATTAAAAGAAGGTGATTATGTTAATTTCACATTTAACTATAACATCTTCTCACTATTTCAGAGGGATATCGTAAGTTGTGTATAATGCCAGGATTTTCACCAATTGATTACCCTGTTCCACTGCCTGGCCCTGTTCCAGAATACCCTGTAGTGCCACCTCCTTTTCCCCCACATCCTCGTCCTCCTGTATTGCCAAATGGACCTGGAGCTGCTGCTACTACTACCCAGCCAGGTGGTAAGTTGAAACAGTTCTCATTCAGCTTTTTGCACTGTATGTACAATTGCATCATAACAGTTTTATTTCAGTATAAAGTACATCAGTTTTTGTGAGAGCGCTGTGTTAATTACAGAAGACAGATTGACTGAGTACAAGCTCAAGTGTTGATGCTTTGGCTAAATTATACAAGATTTGGAAAGGAATCATGGATATGCTGTTTCTTTTGTCTGAACCAGATGTATACTTCTCCAAGGAGCTGCACCCATCTAATTTGCAAATTTAATTAAGGGGAGTACAGAGGGCAGAATCCCCTACTTAGTGGCATCAATGGAGGGTACCTGGCCCAAACCCTCCCCTCTTGGACTGTATATTATAGGTTGCACTTACCTTTAATTATTCTAATGCCTAGCTACAGCAAGTATATGTCATGTGGTACACTTTTCATAGAAGCAGTAATAGTAACAACTTCAGTAAGATAGGAAACATGCATAGTGTCTGTATTGTTTGTTGAGCATCCTGACAGAAATCCAAAAATATCATGTCAGAAGTGAAGAAATGCATCTGTAGAAGTCGCAAAGCATAATGTTTTTGAGGATTTACATTTATAACTACAGAAGTATAATTTTCATTTAGGAAAAAAGTAGCCCTAGTCTAGCTTCCAGGATTTATTTTTCTGGCACAGACTTCAGCAGAAAACCAAAAGTTTTTGATAAAGAAATTGCATTTGTTCCTATCTGCAAAATGAATAGCTGAGAAGTTTGAAGTGATTCAATGTGCCACATTTCATCATGGTGTTGTAGAAGAAGCCATGAATGTATTTAATATCATTACCTTTCTGGAAGAGGATAAATACAAAATAACATTAATTAAGAGTAGTTAAAGAAATATTGTTATTCCACAAAGATCATAATACTAGTTGTCCTTTATTATGCTTAACTAATTTATCCAAATAGTGTGAATTTGATGAATGCTATTTTTCATTATAAAGAGTGCTACAGCTGACATACTGCTTAAGTTCTTGATATCTCATGCACAAGGTACAATGTTCAATCCTGACCAATGGCCAATGCCTGTGTGGGGTTTGCATTATTCTCCTTGTGTCTCTGGGGGGACCTCCCATCTCCCAAATACATATGCTTCCACACAAACTCAGCTAAGATTGAACCTGTAAGCAGCACAGACTCTAGGTGGTGTCTATCATGGATGAACCATATAGAACTTTTGCTTTAGGCATCAACTGTTGAATGCAGTGTGCTGTAGATAGCTGACCTCAGATCACAGGCTATAAAGACTAGCCACTTGATAATATAAAAAAAATCTGTAGGTGATTTGGTCATCTTGACTAATGCCACCGAAAATCGGCTTGAGTATTTGCCAGTGATAACTGAGTTGAGGACCACATGCTAATTGTGGGAGGACTATAAATGCTTTTGCTGGCTAGTGTGTGACAGCTATAAAGCCCAACAGTCCTGGGTCAGTAATTTAAAATATACTGACTGCCCAGTTGCCCAACTTGGGTTCCCTGGAGTATGTCTTTTGAGCAAAAGCTGGATGTAAAACCAATTAACCTGACAAACATGAACTAAGGATTGTTACACTCAGTATAGGTTTACTGACAAGACACTACTTGGAAGTGAAAGACATAATGCTAAGGAGGAGGCTGGACATCCTCTTATATCTGGGTGAAGAGATAAAAGGGCAGTGCAGCAAAATGACTTTGCTTGTGATCCAGAGTATACTGCTCAGTGGGAATGACAGACTAGAAATGGTGTGGGAGATATTTCAGAAGACTGTGAGAGATGTCATCAGAATAAGCGAAAGATGCACGGCAGTCAAACTGCCGT
The DNA here is from genome assembly GCF_019279795.1 of Protopterus annectens. NCBI lineage: Eukaryota > Metazoa > Chordata > Ceratodontiformes > Protopteridae > Protopterus > Protopterus annectens. The sequence continues at coordinate 1,063,308,259 of NC_056739.1, forward strand.
GATAGGACAGGGCAGTATTCATAATCTCAGCCTATGCCCTTTGGTAAGGTTGTGATAGCAAGGAAAAGAGTGCAGTTAGGCAGCAGTTACAGGACCTACTAAATAAAGCAGGATAACGTGAGTTGGTGTTGAAAATGGGGGACCTGAATTCTTGTATTAGGATAGATAAAACAGGATATAAGGACTGCCTTTGTCCACATGGTTGGAGCACTAAGAATAAATAAGAAGAGAACATTCTGGACTTCTGTCTGACACATAGCTTGATGATGATCAATGATTCAGCAAGAGAGACACTCACAAGATAACATACAAAAGTGGTCAACAAGCAATTCAGGTAGACTTCCTATTACTGAGGAAAGGGCATTGGGGTAGAATCATTTACAACAAAGTCATCTTCAGTGAAGCAGTCGGCCCACAGCAAAAAACACTTGTGGCCACAATCATTTGCAAACATTGGTCAGAGAAGGCTCTAAAGTCAACAGAGACTAAGGAAATATCCAGGGTTCTAGCACCTCAGGAAGAAGAGGAAATAGGTGATGGTAGTGTCTCAAAGCAGTATGTGTGAGGATTATAGAGCAGATATGCAGCCGAGCCAGGTATGGGAATAAGGTACATAAGGAAGCTGATGATGGAATGCAGAAGTCCTAGAAGTTGTCAAAAGAAAGGAGGAGTGCAGGGATACGTGAGAGATAGAAAAGACGACCAGGTTAAGAAGAAATGCTTCTTGGCTAAGAGAGTAGTTGCAATAGCAAAGAGAAAGACATCAGAAGCACTCTGTCAACTTCCTCAAAGTAATTCCACACATGACACAAAGAAACTTTATTAGGTTGCAAGGCAAAAAAACAGAAAGATAATGAGGATAGTCATCAGACACCATTCATAAAGGATTCCAGCAACAAGTTGCTCACCAGTCCACAGGACATCAGAGGCAGATTGAAAGATTACTTTCAGTAGCTTCTGAATGAAGAAAGCCCCACATACAGTGGATTTAAAAAGTTTACACACCCCTATTAAAATGCCAGACTTTTGTGATGTAAAAAAATGAGACTACAATATCATTTCAAAACTTTTCCCACCTTTAATATGACCTATAACCTGTACAATTCAATTGAAAAACAAACAAATCTGTTAGGGGAAAAATATAAAAAAATAAAAAGTGCAATAAGCTGGTTGCATAAGTCTGCACACCCTTAAGCTAATACTTTGCTGAAGCACCTTTTGATTTAATTACAGCATTCAGTCTTCTTGGGTAGGAGTCTATCAGCATGGCACATCTTGACTTGGCAATATTTGCCCACTCTTCCTTGCAAAAGCGCTTCAAATCTGTCAGATTGCGAGGGCATCTCTTGTGGACAGCCCTATTCAGGTCACCCCACAGATTTTCTATTGGATTTAGGTCTAGGCTCTGGCTGGGCCATCACAAAACTTTAATTTTCTTCTGGTGAAGCCATTGTTTTCTTGATTTGAATTGTTTTTTTTTTATTTGGATGTATGCATGGGGTCATTTTCGTGTTGACAGGTGAAATTCCCCTTCATTTTCAGCTTTCTAGCATACGCTTGAAGGTTTTGGGACAAAAGTGACTGGTACTTGGAACTGTTCATAATTCCCTCCACCTTGATTAAAGCCCCAGTTACAGCTGAAGAAAAGCAACCCCAAAGCATGATAGTGCCATCACCAGGCTTCACCGTGAGGCTGTTCTTTTGGCGATGTGAAGTGTTGTTTTTGTGCCAAACGTACCTTTTGGAATTGTGGCCAAAAAGTTCAACCTTGGTCTCAGACCATAACACATTTCCCCACATGCTTTTGGGAGAATTGATGTATTGTTTTGCAAATTTTAGCTAGACTTTGATGTTTTTATGTGTAAGAAAAGGCTTCAGTCTTGCAACCCTACCCTATAGGCCAGACATATGGAGAATACGGGAGATTGTTGTCACATGTAGTACACAACCAGTACTTAAAAGAAACATAAAATCCATGAACAGGAACTGTAGTAGGTATTAGATATTATGTATGAAAATAATTTTTCACAACACTTTTGAATGTATTTAAAAGCATGAAATGTATGATAGAAAAAATGATAACTATTCAGTTATAATTTGTTTACAAGTGTTATATAATATGTTATAAAGTTGCATGGATCATTTATGTAAGTAATAACAGCATATATTGGAATATGAATTATATTTAAGTGTAATTGAAATTATATTAAGGAAGTTATAGGTCATAGCACTACATAATATAGTAAAATATTTCATGACAATCAGATAGTAAAGATATATAATATTGAATATATTTAATAATATACATGGTTATATATTTAATATTATCTTTAAAAAAGTGTTTAAAAAGTGTATTTAAAAGATGTATTTATATTTATTGTTTAAACATTTGATGTTATTAGGTTTATACGGGAAGTGCAACAGCTTGAAGGTTTGGAAGTGTTTGTTTGAAGTACTGTTCACTTTAAGTATTGATTCAAGTAGTGCATTATTTGTTAATTGATTAATAAAATAATTGGAAGAGGGGGTATATAATGGGACAAAATTGTGTTGTAAAAATGTTCCAGTAGAAGACAAGGAGCCGAGGTACTAGAATCTGTTAATAAAATAATTTGCTTTGTCCTGCAGTGGTGTTCCTGTTTGTGGATTTTATGTTTATTTTAGTAGATATTTTGGTGGTTTGATGTATTTAGACACAACCAGTACTTGCCATAAATTCCTGTAGGTCCTTCAGTGTTGCTGTAGGTCTCTTGGCAGCCTCCCTGACCAGTTTTTGTTTAGTCTTTTCATCAATTTTGAAGGGACATCCATTTCTTTGCAATGTCACTGTTGTCCCATATTTTCTCCACTTTTTGATGACTGTCTTTACTGTGTTCCATGGTATAGCCAATGCTGGTGAAATGTTTTTGTACCCTTCTCCTGACTGATACCTTTCAGCAGTGAGATCCCTTTGATGCTTTGTAAGCTCTCTGCAAACCATTGCTATTGCTGTAGCAGGCAACTGAGTAAATGTCAGGAAAATCCTACTAGGACAGCTGATCTTTATTTGGGGTTAATCAGAGTCTCTTTAATTGATGGCAGGTGTGTTCCCAAGAAGACTGAATGCTGTAATTAAAGCAAAAGGTGCTTCAACAAAGTATTAGTTTAAGGGTTTGCACACTTGCAACCAGCTTATTGTACATTTTTTATTTTTTATATTTTTCCCCTAACAGATTTGTTTGTTTTTCAATTGAATTGTATAAGTTATAGGTCACATTACAGGTGGGAAGAGGTTTGAAATGATTTATTGTGGTCTTTTTTTTATATAACAAAAACCTGGCATTTTAACAGGGATGCGTACACTTTTTATATCCACTGTATGCAGCGTATGATAAAATAGAAAGCAGAGCTCACACTAGGAGAAGTAAGAACACCACTAAGGAAAATGATGTCAGGGATAGGAGCAGAATGAGATGAGGTCACGACAGATATGATCAAGATGTTAAGTGAGTTAGGGGAGAAATATTTCCAGCAATTACTCCTAGCAATATTGGGAGAAAGGCATATTCTAGATGACTGAAGAATAAACATTCTGAATCCAGTGTGCAGGAAGAAAGGGGACATTAACATCTGTGGCATTATAGAGGTATCACATTCCTGTTACACTGCGTGGAAGTGCTGGAGAGGGTAATTGATAAATCAATATACAGGGTAGTAAAAAACAGGATGGGTGATGGATGAACAGTTTGGATTCAGATTTGGATGCAGCACAACTGCCCCAGTGTTTGCAGTGTGATGGATAGTTGAGAAAAAAACTAGAGATGAAGAAATTGTCCAGCTGGGCATTCCTAGACTTAGAGGAAGCAAAAGACAAGGTCCCAAGCAAGCCGAATTGGACTGTCCCATGATAGTTATAAGTCCTGGAATCATTCATATATTTAGTGCAAACTGTATAGAAGGCCCCAGTGACTCAAGTATGAACAATGTTCGAACCTGCAGAGGGGTTCCCAGAGGGAATGGTTGTGCATCAGGGTTTGGATGTGAGCCCTGTGCTGTTCATATTGCTGGTGGACTGTATTACCAAACAGGTCAGAGGGGACAGATTAAGAAAGCTGCTGTTTGTAGGTGATATGGCATTGGAGGCAGACTCTAAACAAATGGCAGGGGAACAGAATACTAAAGTGAAGGCATGTGAAATGAAACTGAGTACAGAGAAGATGGTTTTCATCCCAGTAAATGGGGGATATCATAAAAAGCTGAAAAGTGAGAGAGAAGGATAAATAATTGAACAGGTTAAGAGCATTAAGTATCTGTTTGGGGGAGCTTGAGAGAGAGAGAGAAGGGAAGTCTGAATGAGGAGGTCAAAGCTAGAGTCAGGAGAGGTTGTAGCCAACTTGCACAGAGTGTCAGGTGTAGTATGTGACAGAAGAATGTTGAAGAAGCTGAAAAGTAAGGTGTACAATGCAGTGGTACAACCAGTACTACTCTGTGGTACAGAAATCTGGGCAGTGAAGACAGAGCAGTTGAAAAAGGCTAAAGGTGATGGAGGTGAAGTGCCTGAGGCAGGCAATAGGATGCACACTGTGAGACAGATGAAGAAACGAGGACTTCAGGGCAGAAGCCCATGTAGCACTAATTGCAGAGGTCAAAGAGAACAGATTACAGTGGTTTGGGCATATGTGCATGAAAGCAAAGACAATCTGGTGAAGAAGATTTGAGATAGAGAGGAAGCAAGCAAGAGAAAATGAGGGCATCCAGTAAAGAGATGGATGGATTGTGAGAGAGAAGACCTGGCACCAAATTGAGAGAAATGGTGACAATTGACACAACACTCTGACCCCATGTGGACAATGGGGAAAAGGGGGTTGATTATGATGATGATGGTCTTTCATTATAAAGAGATAGAATAGCTGGTCAGATAAAAATTATCAAACAAGACGAATGCTATTAAGAAAAGCAGACCTGACTTTATTAAAACTGTGAATTTAGGCATAAGTGAAATTACAAGTGCAAAGGTAAAAGAATCATCTGGGGAAATAGAAGTATGTATGGTAAACAGGAGTCAGATAAAAAGGAAATCTAAGAAACAAAGTCTGAATTCATTGCAATTCTAATGGCAGCAAGAGAGAGAGAGAGAGAGAGAGAACCATGAGTTGCAAAGGAAGTATAGTACAGTTAATCTTCCAGCTTGATATACTAGGCATGACTAAAAGCATTAGCGGAAGAAGTCTGTTTAAGTTTATAGACGAGGGGAAAAGAAACATTTTTCAAAGATGTGAAGATAAAGCTAAGTATGTTCACTAGAATTTTTCTGTTGTTAAACAGAAAGATAAAAGTGAGCTGTGCTAAGATGTATCTCTAGCTGGTAGCATTGAAGTGGGAACCATAATAGCTGTGAGACCTTTCAGCAAGCTGCTGGTGACACACAGAATATTGCAAGCATGAGCCTCATGAAACCTGAACCAGTTCTTTGACATTATGCTGCAGCATGTGGAAAAGCATATCTGGTTCTGCAGGACTGCAGACAGGGCAATTATGGCTATGTAGCAATTTTACAACATTGTCCATTGCCCTGAGCTCGTGGGAGCTAGTGAAATCACATACATTGCCACTAAGGCTGGCCCTGCTGCACATCACCAGGAAGCATTATCACCCCCTTAACTGCCAGTTTTTAGTGCACAGGACATTTTTATAATGTGTCCTTGCATAACCCAGACAGTTCCCATGGTTCTTACATCCGGCACATATCCAACCTGTTAGAAATCTGTACATTCAGAACATCTTTGAGTAATACAACAGCTTTTTTCTTACACAGATAGTAGCAGCATTTTCACTTAGATACAGGTAGGTACATTATATACTGATACTCTGTAAAAGCAAGAAGTACAAGCATTTTTTGTAAGCGTAAAATTAAAGACAACCTACTATGAGGTATACCATTTTTTAAAAATGTGAGGAAAAATGATATTCTTCATTCTTATAAAAAGCAGTATCCCAAGAGCTCTTGATGTGTGCTTTTTCCATAACAAAATAAATTAATTTCCAATATATCAGCTAAACAGAGTGTATCATGTCATGTACATTGTATTTTTGCATGTAAAACTATCCTCGGTTATGTAAGAATGAACTGCATTCTTTTCACTTTTCTAGATCTATCAAGATTTGTGTAAACACTCAGTACATACTTAAGGATGCCTGGTCTTTAGAATTATCCTTTGTCATCTTGACTGTTTAAAACATCTGTTGGAAAAGTACATATTAATAAGACATGTGCCCCTGATATGATCTCAATAACCAGCGCAACCAATAACAAAGGATCCGATGTTGTCTTTTCTGTTTGCCTCAACTTGTGGATTATTTGAACCAAGGCTGACACTTCAGAATCCTTAGCTCCAAAGCTCCACCTCCTCTCCCACAATGCTCTGCATGTCTAAATCTCCATATATTTCATTTGCTGCTCTTCAGTGTTGGACGTGTTCTTCTGAAGCTCCTGGACAGATAAATGCTTGCCACTTGCTACTTATTTGATCTTTTCGATCATATCTTTTCTTCATATTTTTCTTGCTTTTGAATAAAATAAACCTTCTTGTACTTTAATTCTGGTTTTAGGGTTGCTTGAGCTCATGAGCTCTGTTACTGCCCACCATTTTACTAATTTTTCCCTGTTTGGTTTAATGGTTAGAATTTTCTCCTGTACTTCTGTTGAAATACTGGATGTTATGTTGTCCCTATCTCCCCTTCCTTCTTGTTGGTTGGGTTCAGAGCCAATCCCCGGCTCCGACTCGTCCGTATTCTAAAGCTCGAGAGCTTTCACTGGCTCGAGGCTAGACCCTGTCCCATCATCCCTAGCACTAGTTACCCAGATCTCATTTGCAGGTTGAAGCTTCAAGATTGCTGGAAACTGGCTCAGGCTAAGTTTTTGTTTTTCTTGTTATATTCTATACTAAAATCTTTATAATTGTCAAGATATCTTTTCTGTAGATTAGTAGTAGTTGTCTAGGATCCCTGTCTCTGTTTTTTCTGGTAGTAGTTGTTGTTGTTGTTTAGGCCATTGTTTTCCCCTCAGGCTTATCCTCCATTTCGAATCCATTTTACTTAGAGGATTCCCCCTTGCTCTCAGCCCGGTTTCAATTAGAGGGCTTTTCCCTTATTCCCTCCTTCTCCCTTGCTGCTAAAGAGTTAGCCGTTTAAGTTAGAGGCTTAGAGGCTCTCCCCCTTCTGTTACCTTCCTTCTCTTGTAAAAAAAATATATATATATACACATACATATATATATATATATATATATATATATATATATATATATATATATATATAATTTAGATATAGCGTTGTTATGGTTGTTGGAGAATTGTAGATTTCCTTGTCTGATATCTATTACTATAGTGTATTGTGTTTATTTTTTTTTTGCTGTTGTGCTGTGGTGATTTCAATAATGTCTAAAGAGGCGCCCAAAGAATCCAAACCTTCTGGATTTAAAAAGTGTGACTCATGTTCCCAAAAAATGTCCCTGACTGAAGCACATACAAGTTGTGTTTATTGCTTGGGTGTGGTGCACCTGCAGAACTCGTGTTCCATTTGTCATGCCTTTAGTGCCAGAGGCTTGCAGGAGTGCAAAAACAAACATTCTGAGAGGCTTACTAAAATGACCCTTTGACACACCAGTGGAAGGGAATCAGGCAAATAAACCAGGAAAATCCTCCAAACCAACATCTCCGACAGTCCTGTCCTCTGAGCCGTCGAGACACAGAGAGATCTTCCAGTTCGTCAGATCCAAAACTTCTCAGGTCCGACAAGACTTTATCTCCTGCGGTCCCACCATTGTCATTGGAACCATCTAGGAGTCACAAAAGTTCTAGGTCTCCTTCTTTGGAACTGGTACGGTCTGCTCCACAGTCACCACTTTTACAGTCTGTGGCGGGCAGTCACCGATTGTCCACCCACTCCTCTTGGTCATCCAGGAGCCTTTCAGATGATGATGTGAAGAGGGTGTTGAAGAGGCTTCTCAAGACACCGGCTCTCGCCAAAATCTTATTGAGACCAGCCCGTATGGATGTGGAACCGACTACTCTACCCCCCCGGATCGTCTATTTCTCCTCCGACTCACCCGAGATCGGAGCCAGAATGCATGGAAGTCATTGTAGTGGAACCGTTGGTTCTGAAAATCTCCAGTGTTTTGGTTCCGACATTCCCTCCAATCTCCTCGATACCTCCTTGTATCGAGGGATCTGGGAGCTGACACTCCCTCATCCGCTCCAAGGGGGGGGGGGGCGGCATAAGACCCTTGTCTGACCGCACTCTCCCTCTTGGAGCTTCGCCGCAGGTGAGCTCGGCTCCCACATCAGCCTTGGAGCCATCACCCTCGGTGCAGGAGAGGTCTCTCAACTCTTTGGAGCCTGGGACCCTCTTTGTCTGGGATTGTGGTGCTATCCGCCAAACAAAGAGTCCCATATGATGGACAGATGCGGGAAGCGTGCCTTTTCTTCAGTGGCCTTTACTCTCAGGTCACTGAATTATTTGTCTCATTTCACCCATCTCCTGAAGGGGCTAGGAGATACCCTACAGGATCCTACAGCTGCAGGAGCTGCAGATAAGACTGCTTCTTAGCTTGCGACCTTATCTTCGGTAGTTAACTCCTCCATGCAGCTTATCTGTTATGCAGCCGATGGAGTGAGCAGGGCTGCAGGCACAGAAGTCACCATACAGAGACATTCCTGGATGCTCCTTTATCAATTTGCAGAGCCTTTTATGTCCACCATTACTAGCACCCCTTTTGATGGCTCATTGTTGTTTGGACCTAAGGTAAAAGAGACTGTAACTAGGTGCGAGCAGGATGGCAAAACTCGCTCTGTCATGGGAGTACGTTTTTCCATGCCTTCTAGACCATATCCCAAAGGCTAAAAAGGTGGAAAAATGTGGTTCTGAAAATGCCAGGGAGCTTCGCCTGATCCACGTGGTGATTTATCCCCCCAGGGCAGAGGGGGGAATAATAATGTGAGACACCACCCTCATGGCAGAGGGGGACCACAGAGTCAGTGTGACAGAGATACGTTAAACCACAAAGTATACGTTCTCTGGTAGGCCCTTCCAGCACTCCTGAAAGGAGGCCCACATGTCCACCTCTGGAGGCAGTAGGGGGAAGATTGTCACTGTACCCAGAAGCCTGGCAAAAGATCACAAAAGACACATGGGTACAGTCGATAATATCCAGGGGATACAGTATTCCTTTTTCCATGCCACCTCTTCACAAAAAACAAAAATCCATCCCAGATGTGCCTCCCAGTCTAGGGGAACAAGCAACTCTAGAAGTTCAAAAGTTGCTAAGAAAAATAGTCATCCAAGAAGTCCCCGCAGACCAAATTGGGTCCGGAACTTACTCAAGGTTCTTTTTAGTACCAAAGAAAACAGGGGACTGGAAGCCCATTTTGGACCTCAGCAGAATCAACAAGTCTGTCAAAAAGTCAAAGTTCCGGATGGTGAAACTGTAATCCATACGTTCCTTTCTAGAAAAGGGCAAGTGGATGTTGTCCATCGATCTCCAGGATGCGTACTACCATATCAAGATGGACAGGTGATCCAGGAGATTTCTACGCTTCTGTCTGGGAGCCAGTCACTACCAGTTCAGAGCTCTGCCCTTTGGCCTCACCACAGCCCCCAGGGTGTTCACCAAATGCATGGCAGTAGTCATGGCTCATCTGAGGCGCCTAGGATTCCGGGTGTTTCCATATCTGGATGATTGGCTCCTTACCGCCACCACCGAGCATCGACTAACCGAGACAAGGGACACCACAATCCTCCTCTGCTCTCAACTAGGCATCACCATAAACTACGAAAAGTCTGCCTTGTTGCCCTGTCAGTATATTACATTTATAGGAGCAGATCTAGACACCAAAGACATGATAGCAAAATTACCTCAGGAAAGGGCGTCGACCATTCGACACCAAGTTGCTACTTTAATAGACAGGAAAAAGACTCAAGCAAGATTTGTTCTGAAAGTCCTGAGCTCAATTGTGGCAGCAATAATACTAGTTCCCTTGGCACACTTCCACATGAGGTTATTGCAGTGGCTCCTGTTTGCTCAATGGTCCATGCAAGATCTACCCATGTCTCACGAAATTCTCATCACGGAGACCTGCAAGAAGGACCTAAAGTGGTGGCTTCAGTCCACCCAGCTGATGATAGGCAGACCATTCGTCCTCCCCCAACCAATGGCCACAGTGACCACAGACGCTTCCCAGATGGGAGGAGGGCATTATCTGGGACAGACTGTTTATGGAACTTGGCAACAACACGAGTACCACTTGCACATAAATGTCCTCGAGATGAGAGCAGTGCTCCTAACGTTGCTAGCACTTCACAGCTCTCTCCCCACGAGGACGATTGCAATTCGATGGACAACATGTTAGTGGTATGGTACATCAACATGCAAGGCAGAATCAGATCCTACCCCTTATGTAGAGAGGCCCTAAGATTATGGCAGTGGGTGATGTCATCCCAACACTTTCTGATCTCGACTCACATCCCGGGGAAATTCAGCGTGACAGCGGACAAGCTAAGCAGGGCTATACTTATGCCTCACAAGTGGTCCCTGAAACAGGACATTGCGAACCAGATTTTTCGCAAGTGGGGCCAGCCTTGCTGCGATCTTTTTGCCACATCTATCAATGCCAAATGCAGCAGCTATTTCACCCTAGTTCCCCCTCCGGGAGAATCACCCAGGGATGCACTTGTTCACGATTGGCCCCCGGGACTTCTGTATGCCTTCCCCCCCATTCCCTCTGATTCCTGTGGTTCTTCAGAAAGCAAAATCAGTGGGTTGCAAGCTAATTCTCATTGCCCCCTACTGGCCTCATCAAATCTGGTTTCTGTTTCTATGGCCACATCTTTTGGAGGAGCCTTGGCTTCTGGACCCAGCTCCGGATCTGCTGCTGCATCAGTCGGCCTCACTCCAGCCTTCCTTACAGACCCTCAAGGTTACAGCTTGGTTCCTCCACTTCCTGGCTTAGCCAGGCTTCGTGACATCTCCCCGGCAGTACAACATATTCTAATTTCCTCTCTCAAATCCCCTACGAGAAAACTGTATACTAGCAAATGGAAATGGTTCTCTTGTTGGAATGACAAAAATAACATTGATCCTTTTACTGCACCCATTCCAAAGATCCTTGAAATCCTCGCTGAAACTTTTAAACAAGGAGGAGCAGCAGCAGCAACTATCCGAGTTCAATTGGCTGCTATTTCCAACTTTCACGTGGGAGAAATGGGTTCCAATGTTATGTCCTACAGGCTATGCAGAGGTTTTCTGAGGGGTACTATCCTTTTGAAACCCTCAATAAGAGAACCACTTCCTCCTTGGGATCTAAATTTAGTCCTAGCTGCCTTGGTTCTTCCTCTGTTTGAACCGGCTAGCTCTTGTGCTCTAAGATTTTTGACTTGGAAAACGATTTTCTTGATTGCCATTACCTCAGCTGGGAGGGTATCAGAATTGCAAGCTCTTTCCATTCTTCCCATTTATTTAATTTTTCACAAAGGCAGGGTTTCTCTCAGAACCAACCCCTCCTTTCTACCAAAAGTTTGCTCAGAGTTCAATCTGAATCAATCGATAGAACTACCTGTGTTCTTTCTAAATCATGGCAACAAGACACAGTATAAACTACACCAACTGGAAGTTCATAAACAATTATGTTTCTACTTGCACAGGACACAGGAATTCAGACAATCTGACCAATTGTTTGTATCCTTTTCAAAAAACAGAAAGGGAACTTCAGTCTCCAAAGTAACTTTATCAAAATGGATTTCAGATACCATTGTTTACATCTATAACTCACATAACAAACAACTGCTGGGAAAAATACGAGGACACTCAACCAAGGCTTTGTCTACCTCTACTGCCTTTCAGGCCAGAATGCCTTTAGACTCAGTTTGTGCGGCAGCTACGTGGGTTAACCCCCCCATACCTTCATCACTCATTACAAAGTAGATGTGGCCTCCCGGAACAGGGCATCCTTTGGTTCCACGGTCCTAAAGAGTATATTCCATTGAGCCACCCAAGAAGAAGGTGCTGGGGACGTGGTCCCAACCAACAAGAGGGAAGGCAAGATAGGGACAACATAACATAAAGAAGTTATGTACTCACCATAACATTCCATGTTTGTTGTCCTTGATCTCGCCTTCCTTCTTGCATCCCACCCTCTGTCCCTCTCCAGGAGGATTGAGAGGAGTTATCCATCTTTGGCTATATTGGCCGTGATTCCCTTCCTGCCTTATGAGTTGGATAGAATAAGAGTTTCTACTTATGGCTTGATGTTTTTCTTATATAAGTATATATATACACATATATATATATTTTTTATATATGCCTATAGTTTATATATCTGCATATTGTGGTCTAGTGTTATGGTTATCACAAACGAGATCTGGGTAACTAGCGCTAGGCATGATGGGATAGGGTCTAGCCTCGAGCCAGTGGAAGCTCTTGAGCTTTAGAATACGGCTGAGTCAGAGCTGAGGATCAGCTCCGAACCCAAGCAACAAGAAGGAAGGTGAGATCAAGGACAACAAACATGGAACGTTATGGTGAGTACACAACTTCTTTTTTGTGTTGTTAGTCTTTTGTCAGTTTGTGGGTTCCATAGAGTTGTTGTAATAGTTCTGCTTGTGTGTTGTATTTTGTTGTTATAGCATGAAAAAGATTTCAGGCTTCAGGAAATATTTGGGGTGCACTCATAAATCCCACCTCAGGATTCTCATGACCACTGCCTGTGTTGTTTGGGGATTTCCTATTTGAATGAGTACCAGGCGTGTGTTTCATTCAGAATTAGGGCCTTGAACGATCTTCAGGTAATGCTAGTGCTAAAAGGGATGCTTCCCTAATCTTCTTCTTTTACACCCCAGGCTTCTGCTTCACTTTCTTCATTGAAGAAACCAGTGAAGAAAAAGAGAGACAAAAAGGATAAAGTTAGAGATAGAAAGGAGAGAGAAAAGAAAGAAAGAATAAAAAGAAAAGGAGGCCAAGAATCAGTTTGTTGACTTCTCTATTGATGGTGAGCTAGAGCAGATGGCCTCAAGATCCTTGGCCTCCTTGACTCAGGTTATGGATCTGGTATTGATACTCCATCAGTACCAATCACGGCTTTTGCTGATTCTACTAATAGAGCAGCTGAGGTCTCCACAGTTTGACATTATTTTTATCTGTGGCGCTGGAGTAAGACGACTCAATTCCCTCTTCCTTCCTGGCTCATACTCCAGATTTGGAATCATCCTTAGAGCCCTCTCTGTCTCTCCTTTAGTACATTTCTCCTCTTTCAGGGTCCAAGAAGTAGAGGAGCCCATGCATTGACCTGATAAGCCATCTTGATAGTGTCTTCTGTGCCTGCAAGGTCCACTCAGAATTTGGACAAGCCAATACAAACCTTTTTGAAGGTCCAAGTGGACCTCAGGATTGCGTGGACAGAGCTGATCCTCCTGTCCCATTATTGGTTGCTCCTTCTCCAGTCCATCCTTCTGCAGTGGTAACCCTGGATCTGACACCTACCCAAGTTGTTCCTTCGTAGGTGCCAACAACTGCACTGATTTTGTTGCTGCCTTGACATACTTGACTCTGGCACAATGAGAGCTGTCTGCATTCTAGAACCTTAGGGTTGGGGCTGGAGTTCTGGGGTCAGGGTCAATTCTTAGGTTGTTGGAGCCATCCTTGCCTCTGGATGTAATCTGCCCTGGACAGCTTGCTGACAGTCTCAACATTGGCCCTGGCTGGGACAGTGGCTGGAGTGGAGGTCTCTCCTAAGACTGCAGAACAAGGATAGTTTTTTCCTAGTTGCTTGGCCTCGGCTTTGGCATTTGACATCATTGAGAGGAAATTGTCATGTTTGGAGATGGGATTATAATGTCTAATGTCAGATCCACCCCAATCTTCACATCTTCCTGGGACTTTGGTGCTGCATGTACTTGTCCAAGGATAGACTACACCAAAAGGTTTTAAGCAGACTCAGGGCTTCCTCTTGCTTTTGTGTCTCCCCCATCTTCTTTCATCTAAGGAGATACACAAGAAGACTCTTTGTAAAAGGAACCACTTGGATTGCCCTGAGGAGTCCCTGAATGAGGCTTTAGACCTCGATGAAGAGGAAGGGTCACCTAAATCCCCCATGATGTGCCCACCTTCGATGAGCTCTTTGAATTGATGAGACAGTGAGGGAGTTGGACGATTGAAGCCCATGCGTCTGAGGAGTTAGTGTTTCTTGAGATCTTTGGTGAGGGCCCATCCACATTTTGGGTGGCACCCCCTTTGGACATGCTTGTCAACCTTGGGTCCAGGAGAGCATGAAGGGAGCTCGATGATGTAGAGCCAATATTGTACAAACCTGATAAAAGTTGTGGTCCATGCCAAAGATAGGTCCTTCTGGAGCAAGGGTCCTGCATTCTTTGCAGCTGTGGTCACTGCAGCCATGAAGAAAGAAATCTGTTTAGAGAGTGCATCATTTCATCCCCCAAATGTCATGAGCTTTGGACTGATTTAGGAAGTGCACTTATGCTTCAGTCACTTTTGCCTTCCATGAGCTGAACTATAATGCATATTTGACTAGGCTTCAGAGAGACTTAATCACTGAAGTTAATAAGTCTGTGGCACCTCAATTTTCATTTGTGTGTAATAAAACCTTGGAGACTAAGTTGGCCACCATGTTATTCATATCAAATGTTTCCATGTGACTCGTCTTTAATGCAATGGATGGTATGGCATGCATGGCTGGCTGTGGTGTTGCAGTCCATTGACATGTCTGGATGTAACTGTGTAATTTTGCTGAGTGCTTCCATATGTGCACCTTTAATGCCCCTCTGACAGGTCCACGTTGTTTGAGTCAATAATTACAGGCACACTGACCAGGAGAAACAAGATGGCTAGACATTGTCTACAGTAGGAGTTTGCTTTTTCACCCAACAGAGGACTTTCTCAAGAAATTGGTGGTGGTGGTGGTGGTGGCAGATGGCTGTTATTCTGCATATTACAGCAGTTTTCTCAGCACACTCTAGTTGAAGGTTCCCCTGGATCAGTGGTGGGAACTTCAACAAATGCCTCCCTAAGAGCTGAAGTGGTCAACACAATCAGGGATTTAGATAATATTTTTCTGGCAATCCCTTTCTGCACTTCTGAAACCTTACCTTACTGCTCTGCTGTGGAGGCAATTAGTGGGTGCTTGGCTGTCCACCTTAAAGCTAGGGAAGCCTTCACATCAGATGCCTGGATGATGAGCCATTTCCAGAGGCTACACCTTTCCCTTTCAGTTTTCCTCAAGTTTGAAGCAAAAGTCCCTCTGAGACATACCACCCCACCAATGAAAGGAAGCAGCAGCAGCAGAGATTTGAATGCTGTCCATAAAATGAGTCATCCAAGCGGTACTACCAGACCAGACCAGAGGTGATTGGGGGTCTGTTTAAGATTCTTTTTTGATGTCAAAAGAACAAGCACAGCTCCATTTTGGACCTAAGCAAATTAAACATTTGCCTCAAACACCAGGGTCTGGATGTTGACAGCATTCCACTCTACATGCACTGAAAAAGGACAATTGGATGTGCTCAGTGGACCTCAAAGATAGCAAGGCATTCTAGGAGGTTCTGGTGCTTCAGACTATACACTGTTCACTAACAGTTTTGAGCTTTGCCCATTGGCCTCACAACAGCTCTCTGGGTGTTCAGCATATGCAGAATAGAGGTAGCAGCTTGTCTTAGGGTGCAGGGATTCTGGGTCTTTCTATACCTGGATGACTGACTTATTATGGTGGTTTCAAAGGCATCATTGGTCCAGGCAAGAAACTCTTTCCTACATTTGTGCCTCTCCTTGGGCATTCCAGTCAATTTTAACAAATCAACTTTGGAACATTTTCAAGCTTTAGAACTTTTCTGTTGCCATCTGGACATCACTATTCAGATTGCCAGACTTCCTCCCTTGAGACTGCTATCCCTTCAGCTTCAACCCAGTCAAATTGTGTTGCTGCAGTGATCTCTCTCTTTTTCCTCTAGTCAGATTCTTTATAATGGTTCTTCAGTGGACTCTTTCAGTGCATTGGCCTGTGACAACTTCCATTTTCCTGTTCATTTCACTAACATTTGTCGTTGTCTCATCATATAGTGGCTGATGGCAGATCATGTTTCTGTAGGAAGACTGTTTATTCTTCCCTTCTCGTAACCACAAGGATAATGGACTCTTCCCTTCTAAGATGTGTGTAGGGGGGAGGGAGCACTACGATGAGAAGACAGACCAAGGTTGGTCCTACTCAGAGACCCATCTGCACATCAGTGTTTTGGAGGTGAGAGCAGTCTTCTTAGCATTTCTGGCTTTTCATGACTGCCTCATCAAAGGTGTGATCTTTATTCAGACCTAAAACATGGTGGTGGTTTGGTACATAAGTAAAACATGTGAAAGCTTGGTCCTATATCCTGTGTCAAGAAGCCATGAGGGTATGTCAATGGGAGATGTCCTTGCAACACTTTCTAATAACAATGCACATTCCAGCTGCATTCAACATTCTAGAGGACAAGTTGGGCAGAAGCATTCTGATGCCTCATGAGGGGTCCTTCACTCCATCAGTGGCTGTAAAGATTTTCAGCTGTTGGTGCCAGCTATGCTGCAGTCCAGTCTGTTTGTCAACCCTTCAGCACCAAATGTACCAGCTTTTCTTCCCCGATCCCTCCCAAGGGACAGTCACTGAGGGATGCTGCACTGCATGCTTGGTCCAAAGGTCTCCTTTATGCTTACCCCCTCCAACACCCTAACTGTTGCACCTTCCTTGGGTTTTGGATCCCATTCCAGATTTGATATCCCACCCTTCAAACTAGCCTCACCCGAATCTGAGATTCCTCATGTTGACTGTTTGGTTCCTCTACTTCCAGTGATGGCCAGAGGTCCCAAATTTTTTGAAAGAGTTGTGCATCCTCTTCTCAGAAGTCTTCTACCAGAAAGGTTTATGGCAGTAAGTAGAGAAGATTTACCATTTGGGCCATTTCATAGGGCTTGGTTCCTTTTTTTGCCCCATTAGTTGCATTCTTAGATTTCCTAGCTGGTCTTTTTCAGTCTGTGCCTAGCTATTCAACCATTAAGGTTTGTTGGAGGCCATTTCAAATTTCTGTGTGGGTCAAGACCATCTGCTGTTATCTTCTGTAGGATTGTCCAAAGCCTTTTTAAAGGGTACCTTCATGCTCAGCCCTTATTTTTTACAAAGACAGTGTATTACTGTGGACTAATCATTCCTTCCTTCTTGCCTAATATGACCTCTGAGTCTAGCCCGAACCATTCAGTTCAATTGCTAGTTTTCTTTCCAAACTTCAGTAGTATGGGCAAATGCATGCTTCATTGCCTGGACCTCAAATACTAATTGAGATTCTGTTTAGACAGGACCAGGCATATCAGGAAATCAAACCCAACTTTTTCTTGTCCTTCTCTTGAGCTAAGGTTGGAAAACCAGTTTCCAGTGTAATTTTGTGTAGATAGCTTTCTGATTGTATATAGGTTCATAGGTTCATACTAGGATATCTGCCCTAGGGCATTTATAAGCCTAGCCAGAGTGTGTTTGGCTTTCGCCACCCATTTTTAATTAATTTTGCTATGCCTTTTTTTGAGGTTAGTATACTGTGCCTCTGTCTAACAGTGACACAGAAGTGACAGCCGGGGTAAATCTACGATCTCCCATCCATTCATCAAGATTCCTCTTGAAGAGAGTCAATGTGGGACTCTGCCTAACCTGGACTGGGATTTTATTCCAGAGTGAAGGGAGCCTCTGGGTTATGAATCTGTCCCTCCAGCATGTCCTATTTATTTCAGTGCTGAGGTTCAAGTCTCTCGAGCGCGTAGCTCAATGGGATTTGGATTTTCTGAGGTGCAGCATGTCCATTAATTCCGGGTTAGACATGGCTTTATACGTCAGGCACAGATCGCCTCTGAGCAGGCGGTATGCCACTGAGTAGAGCTGGAGTTTCTTTAACCGGGCAGCATATGGAATCTGTTTGAGCCCTTTGATCCTCTTGGTGAGGTACTTTTGGGGTCTTTCCAGTTGCTGCAGGTGTCTGGTAAGGTACATCCCAAAAGGGGCATTGTACTCAATTATGGGCCTGATGAGGGATGAGTAAAGAGGCACGATGACCTCCCTGATCTAGATGTGAATCCCTTCATGATTAGGTGGGCTATATAATATGTTTTTCTAACCACTTTGGCCACGTGGTTGTCAAATGAGAGATTGCTATCAACTTGGGTCCCCAGGTCCCTAATGACTTCTTCTGTACTTAATGGATTACCACCTATGTGGTAATTTGTGGGCACTTTGTTTTTGCCAAAGGGATGACTATACACTTTTGGCGTTTAGCTTGAGGCCATGGCTCTGGCACCAGTTGTCTGTTTCTATGAGGCCCTTTTGGAGGATGCTTGTGTCGGCTGGAGAGTTGATTATGGTGCCCAGTTTGCAGTCATCTGCGAACTTAGTCAGCCACAGTCCTTCTGTGTTGGCCTGTACCGCCGAAATATATACCGAACAAGAGGTCCCAGGACTGAGCCTTGTGGGACGCCACTTGTAACTGGTTTGGAGTCTGACATGGCTCCAGCAATTCTAACCATGTGGGTTCTGTCCTTGAGCCAGTTTGCAACCCATCTAGTGACATAGGGGTTTATATTTAAGCTGGTGAGCTTATCTATAATGCCCGAGTGGGGTATTGTATCGAAGGCTTTTGCGAGGTCCAGGTAGGCTGTGTGGACCACCTTCCCCTCGTCAATCGCCTTGGTGACTGTTTCAAAGAAATCGACCAGGTTTAAGAGGCAGGATCTGCCCTTAACAAAGCCAAACTGGGTAGGATCCAGTGTCTGTAGGTCCCCAATATCTTTATTTATGAGGTCCATGATGATCCTTTCCATAGCTTTGCAGACCAAGCTAGTCAGGCTTATGGGGCGATAGTTTCCAGGATCCGTTGAGGCACCACCTTTGTGGAGAGGGACCACTGTTGCTGTACGCCACTCTTTGGGTACATATCCTGTAGTAAGGCTAAGACTGAACAGTAGTTTTATGTTTGGGTTTAGCTTTTCTTGGAGTTCATGTAGGACGCAGCCCGGGACACCATCTGGTCCCATTGATGCTGTGTTTTTTGCTTTGGAGAGGGCGGCTCTTACCTGAGCATCTGGGATGTCAGGGGGGCAGCACTCTGTTGGGATAGATATTTGCCCTTTTGGTAGGGATGGGGGGGAGAAGTTTGCACTGAACCTGTCAGCTAGGATGTTGGCAATGTCTGTGGGCTCGGTGTATTTTTTGTCATTTTGGACTAATTCTGAGCATATCTGGGAATTCCCACCCAGGTTCCTAACATAACTAAAGAAAGCCTTGTGATTATCCTTAGTGTCCTGTGCAATTTTTCTCTCGAAGCTGGCCCTAGACGATTTTATGAGTGCCCGTAGTTTTTTGCTAATACTGATCAGAGATGCCTTCCCTTTTTGGGATTTTGCTCTATCATGTAGTAGCTTCCTCCTTCTATTGTATAGTTTGTTTATGGCTGGGGTCCACCAGACAGGACGTCTGCCTTTGGAGGATTGGGTCTTGGTTTTATTTGGGATTGCATGAGCCATGCATTCCTGAAGGTGTTCATAGAATGCGTTTATAAAGGATTCTGCGGTCTGGGCCGTATTTTCCACGGGCCCGGGGGCTTTGAAGGATTCCACCTCGGTTTTGAGGCATGTGAAATTTGCTTTAGAGAAGTTTTTCACTGTCGTTTTCTGAGCAGGGGGTGTTTATACTGTGAAAGGTGTATCTTTACCTGGCAATCCAAAAGCCCACTCTTCTAGAGCAGTATCTATTTCAACTGCCGTTTTTGTTTGCACTGTTTCTGATGGCATTTGTCCAGCAACTACTTGGTCTAACATTCATATTTTATGTCCCATTATAAACTAGACATTCAGTCCAGATCTAGGACTTCCTTAGGATCCACCATTTTCCATAACATCCTCTCCTTATACTACAAAATCTATTTGGCTGGGTCCATGCACTGAAGCATGTATTTGCTCTTGTCCCTTATCTTGAAGCAGACGAAAAGACAACTTCGGACACAAATGTTAGTGCATACATGCTAGATCCATGTTGTCTTCTTCTATCTGTCTCAACCATTCCTTCCTCCATCCCCCTCCAACTTGTCACTGGTATTTATGGCTTTTGGCAGAACTTGAAGATTGGTCTGAAGTCTGTTGTTGAGACCCTTTGGTCTAATCCACAGTTTGTTTGTAAGGGGACTCTATATGTATAGGTCAAGTATCATAGGGCAGACTTGATCTGAGGAGATTTATGCATGTATACTATTGTTGGAGAGGGGAAGGAGATTCAGAGTTGAAGATTCTGAAGTGCCAACATCAGATACAATTGCATCCGATAACCCACAGGTTGAGACAGATGGAAAAAGACACGACTTAGAGCTAGAGTTATAGTGTTAGGGTAAGTACATAACTTATTTCTTGGAACATAATTTCCCACAGGGTCATATAGTTGGTGGGTGCATGCACAGGCTACATAGATAAGTCTGTGCACATTGGTAGGAAGCAGGCAGGCATGGAGTAGGTCACATATAATATTGTATGTTACAGGCGATATCAGATATGCATTATAGCCCAGGTTTTTAACCCCCATCTGCAACCACCAGATCATGTAGGAAATAACCTATAATGCAGCATGTGCCAAACCATGCAGTATAGTGGAGAATGTGTTCAGCCTTCATTTTCCTAGATATGTCAGGAGAGGTTCTGAAATGCAGTTCTGAAAGCTGCAGCAAGATTTTTGTTGTGTTTGCGGTACTACACAACATGGTATTGTGAAAAACAGTTGGATTGACAGCTTAACATTTTGGCAGGACATTCTGTTCAGCATTAGAAAGGCAGGTTTAAGTCAGATGAGGGACATGCCGCAGCAGTATTACAGCTGAGCAGGAGCTGATGCAGCACATCGCAGCACTGACAAAGAGACAATTGGTCCACAACTATGTGCCATGACACACAGAACCAAATAATGCCAGTGTTATCACACTTAAGCTGTGCAGAGGATTGCATGGAGTGGCCACACTGTATATCAGACATAGTCATAACTAACAAGTTAGGTGTGAGCAGGGCACAGTCATCATTTCATGCAAAGATGGTGGTGGGAGAACACAGTGATGTGTGACTACAACACTGTTTGATGGGATAGGATTATAAGAGATGAAAATGGTACCTACATACTCTAAGAAATTGTGAGTAATCAGATATTACATTTGCCAGAGGTGGGGTAAGGCTGTCACAGCATGCCTGCAGGCATTGTCTACTGTGGTGGCTTGCAATGATTGGGATTCATGCAGGTAAGGTAGATAATAATGGGAACGTGAGTGTTCACCCTAATTTCATATATTATGTATTGGTCTTGATGAACATAGCTGTTCAAAAGATGGTTATTGACCACAAACAGGGAATGGCAATTTGCATGCCAATGGGTAACAAAGAGTGGTTATAACTACCTGGTGGAGCACTTGCAACTTGTTGAGGTATTCCAAATGTTGAACAGGAGAAGTATTGTCAGCCAGGACCTTCATGATGCCCATAAGTGAATATGATAAGGTTAGGTTGTCTGCCCACAGATGGCAGTGAGGCCATCTGTCTTGAAGTTTCTGCAGTTTGACTTGGGACAGTCTGTGTCTGACCTTCCCTCGTCCTGACTTTCCCATGGAAGTGGAGGGCAGATGCATTGTATCTCATGGAGTTAATTTGCCACCATTGACCTCAAAGACATTGTTCCTATACTTAGGTCACTGTGCACTTGTTACACATTGTAGTATCCACTGAGCGTACTCAACATCTCCACAAATGCAGTGGGAAGCAGCTGACTGTATCTGGATCACTGACCTGCACACATCCATAGGCTGATTTGAAGTGTCATAGTCATATCAGGGGTGGTTCTGGTGTCAGAGAGGCAATCCCATGTGGTGGTCATGCACACCTCATAGGCAGTACTAGATTCAGATTCTGTGTGCAGTGGGGACACAGATATAAACTGCAAGAATCTCTCAGGTAGACGCCGTTTGTCATGCCCTGGTGTGGCTGTGTACATCTATAGGAGCATCTTGTTAGGTGAACCTTCCCACTGTAATATTGCAGACAATGCCACTGTGTTATCAGAACATACTACTTGCATGTTATTATCATTGCCAGCTGCAGGTTCCCTACTGACCTCAACCTTATATTCTCCTGTTGTGCAGGAACTTCCACCAATGGAGCCATGCCAGAACTCACATAACAGCATTGTCTGCCCACACCCATGCCCTTATAGGCCTCCTTGGAATGTACAACACTGCACATTAAACTACAGTTACAGTGCACTTTGACATAAATACCTTATAATGCAGGTTGTTACAGTTGAGGCCAAAGGCACCTGGAAAGACAGGTATGTGGGTGGAACCATAATTAATGCTTTGCATGTACTCTGCCCATAAATTCTGGCTTTTACCCCACTTTATTCAGCCGTTTGTTAGCTGCAGTTACTGCTATACACAGGCTCCCCCCAATGAAATACTATAACCATGCTTCAACATGTGCATTTGGAACTCCAACCCCTCTGTGACATGTCCTTCACAGTGTTTCCATTGTAAGTGGATAACACACCCATAAAACACAGACAGATGGCACAGTGCCATGCCAGTGTACTGAGTTCTCATTTACATGTATTTAGCAATATTACAGATTACATTTCTTCGACCTCACTGCAACTGACATCCAGCAGAGAGTTTGTTGTTGTTTTTGATATACTTTGCCAGGAAGTGCTTTGTTGAACTCTGTAATTCCTTCCTTAATTTTGTAAAGTTGCAAGTCTGGAGACAGTATGTATTCCACAGATGTACTTTATTTATGTGTATTTCCCAAAATGGTGCTGGCACTTTATATCATACAAAGAAGGGCCAGTAAGTTGAGAGTAGCAATGCAGTGACCAGAGGGCATGTAACCAGTATGCTGTTGCATTTGGCACGTGCATGACTCTAGCATCACAGTGCTACACTATATTCACTCCTAGTGCTTTGATGCAAGACTAGGGAGGTATAGTAGTACCATCTTGCATGCTGCATGACATATGAGCTACAAACCTGCATCCAAGAACATGGGGCTACCATTTTTTTTCCACAAGCAAACATGAGTGAGTAGTTAGAGTTAATTCAGGAGGTGTGGAAGGTACATATCAAGAGCAAAATGTTCTTGTTTTTACTGCACAGAAACTTTTAGGAGCACCTGCAGGGCATTGTGATGGGCCCTTGTTTAAGGTAAATTCCTGGCATAAGCTTGTCAAGATGATGAGTAATTGTTTTAAAAAAGGGTTCTCACAGTTGCTAAATAAGCCCCATGTTTGCACAGGTTTGCACCTGTTTTGACACAGCTCTACAGAGTTTGATGACCAGCCACTGCTCTACTATCTTCATCTGAGCAATCCGAGGCATCTGTTTGCACATAGTGCACCTTCGCACAGCACTGCACAGTGGAGGTAAGCATTGGCGGTTATAGACACAGAAGCTAAAGGTAGATTTATTTTCTCTTAGAAGCTGCCCATGCTGCAACTGAGGAGTCCCTTAAATTGCACTTAGCTGCATGGAGAGCACCTCAGCTGGGCTTTCTACAGCATTTGCCACTTTAACTGAAATCTCTTAATCCCTAATAGTCTCATACCCCTTGAGAGCCCCATTAGTATAGACACAGCATTAAACTCCCAATTAAACTACATCCTTCCTCATTAATCACATTTACACCTAGTATTATAGATGGTCAGTTTTCCTCTGTTTCTCCTGCCAGCCTGATTGACATGGGTATCCTGAGGCAGTGTATCAATTGCATCATGTACATTGACAACCCACTACTCCTAAACCACTTAAGCTCAATTTGTGAGAGATGCATATACACTAAGAATTTGGAATCCTTGCTCTCTCATTCATAGAACAATGACACTGAACAGGTTGTCAGCCCACATACTACATACACCTTCTGCACAAATCACACTGTCAGCACATAAACCATCATATGTGGAGGCACTCAACAGAAATTTACCTAAACGTCAGACACGTCTGAAACTCAAACATGCTACACCTAAAACAGTACCTACAGCACTCGGTGCACATAAAAACCAGAAGCACAAGTGTCTCACCAAACAAGCCCCTAAGGCTAAGCACATCTAAACCATTTTTTTTGGTCATAGGTGACTCCATAGTGAGACACAGAGATGTCCCACTCACCAGGCTGGGCAAGGAGAAGGTTACAGTCAGCTGTCTGTCAGGTGCCAGGATCCAGTAGATCACACACACACACACACACACACACACACACACACACACACACACACACACACACACACTCAGGTCTCTCCACAACAAGTACCATTATGACTCCGTCATAGTTCATGTTTTCATGTTGGTGTGAATGACTTGGGATGTACCTCACTGGACTGTATGAAGAGAGATATGACTGAGCTCTCTGAATATGCGACTTGGGCAAGTATGTCCCTAGCCTTTTTTTTTTCAATAAACATCTTTATTAAATTATCACGTACGACATAGGCAATGGTGCATTTATATAAATGAAAAACAAACAACACTGATACCACTTTAGTTGCAAACATTATACATCACAGACACCATTGAAACAACTGCAGTTGCAAACATTATACATCACTTATAATCCATCCAGTCATTGTCAGTTAAGCATTATATGGCTCATTCAAATCCTGCCTCTTAAACTTCATTCCTTCTCTGCATATATTGTTTCCACAATTCTCATTTTTTCCTTTGTAGTTTGCTCCACCCCTTTTCTAAAGATCCCAATTCCAGTTGTTTTATCTCTGTTACTATATTCACTACTTTTAATAAAGTTGGTGTAGACTTTGATTTCAATTTTCTAGCAATTGCTTTTTTTGCAGCCACCGTGATTAGACTCAACAAGGCTTTACCATGTCTATGCAATTTCGATTCTGTATCATAGCTCAAAAAAATCATCTCTACAGTTAATCCAATCTGCTCACTAAGCATCTCCAACAGTGCAATCTGTAGGGAATCCCTAAAGTCTGCCAGCTCACTGCACTTCCAAAAAATATGTTCCCAGCCACCACCTCTTTCTTGCCCATCACACCTCCAACATTTGCTATCCACCCAAGGAAACATTCTTTGGAGCCTACTTGGGGTATAAAAATATATATGGTAACACTTTCAGGCAAAGATCCTAAATCTTCTAGACTTTATTGAATATTTGGGAGATATACATATATCCCCCATTGTCTGTTTGTGAATTACTTATCCAATCTCTCTTCCTGATCATTTCTAAGCTACTCTGATTGACAAATTATCATGCAATATTTTATATGCTCTTCAAATTATTCCTTTTTTAATGTCAGCTTCTGTTCTAGATTCTATTAAAATCTCTACCAGTGCTGGTCTTCCATTTAGGACCCCCCTAGTTCTTTCTCTTTGCCTATACTCTGATATCAGTCCTTGGTAGCGAAGGCAATCTCTAGCCTGCAGTCCAAATACATTCTTGTCCCCTTCCCATTCTATTACCTTTCCCTTTCTAGTTATTTTCTCCCAATACCGTGGTTCCTTTGCCAGTTTTCTCCAATAAATTTCAACCCCCTCTTGCCTATTATCTGTATCCCTAATCACAGTCACCCCAATCTGCAGAATCTCTTTTCTCCATTCTCATGCTGGTTTAGTTTTTAGAATAGTTCCTACTATTTTATGAATATAATACTCTGTATGATTTTTTTGTTGTTCTCCTTAACAGTCTGCATCCAAAATCTCAATCTCTCCTTCTTTCTTGAGCTTCCTCCTTGTATCATCATCATTCCTTTTCACTTTGAATTATAGTTTTCTGCTCGTGCTATGTATAAGAGCCTTAACTGTTTTGCTCTAAAATACCCTGTCAAATTGGGTAATCCTAGTCCGCTTTGTTCTACTGGAAGAATCAGCTTATCCCAGTTGACCCTTGCTGTTTTCCCTTCCCAGATAAAATTCTTGAACTCTTCTTTTTTAATTGCTATCCACAGCTTCTCTGGTGGTTGATAAAAAATATGCCTGACCTGTGTATAAGACTGAAGGGACTAAAAGCATATTCACTGCTTGTATCTTAGTATCCATATCCATATAACAAAGCTTCCAGTTTTGCAATTTTTGTATTATCTTCTGTTTAGTCTCTTCCCACATATCCCTAGCTGCCACAAGAGTAATTTGTAATCCATACTCCTAAATCCACCATTTTATCATGTTCCCATGAATATGGATATTGTTGGACCAATTCGTGTGTGGGTACATAATTTACCATTATTGCCTTTGTTTTAGCTTCATTAATTTTGTGTCCTGAGAAGATATGAAACTGTATTAAAATGTTCCACAACACTTTAATGTCCCTTTCTGGTTTTGCCATGTATAAAATAATATCATCTGAAAATAGAGTCAGCTTTTCCTGACTACCATACCAATTATATCCTTGAATTTCTGAGTCCCTTATTTTCTTTGTCAGTGGTTCTAAGTATAATATTTCTGAGTCCTTTATTTTCTCGCCAATGGTTCTAAATATAATGCAAACAACAAAGGGGAAAGCAGACAGCCCTGCCTGATTCCTCTACTCAAGCAGAAGTTATCAGAGTGGAATTCACACACATTTATTTTCACTTCTGAGCCCTCATACATACTCCTAATCAAATTTATAATTTTATTTTATTTATTTACTTGACATTTGTTTATCGGGAAAGTCTGACTGGGTATGAGCCCATTTTCACTGGAGGCCTAGGGAGAAAAGCTCCACAGTACACATTAAACAGAATTTAAAAAATTGAACAATGGTTACAAATATTAAGACAATAACAAAGTAGTACAATATGTGAAATACAGTAGAAGAAAAATTAGCAAAATATAAAGGCAAGCAATAAAGCTGACCACATATTATATACAAGGTAGAAGAGAGTTCCTAATGTGCATGTTACATGATGATGCATGAAAAATATATAACAGAATAAGTAATAGCTCATAAAAGCTATATACTTTTTCTGGCAGGAGAACTAGATAGTATATTTCAGTCAAATTTTGGGATAGAGAAAGGTTAGAGTAAGTATATAAAGAAAGGAGATTAGAATGTTAAGGAATCAAAGAGAGGTGAGGCTAGAAAGTAGGTAAAGCAGGAAGGGAAGTAGGATATGTCAAGAGAACATCTATTAAGAGCGGGGAAGAAGGGAGCAGAAGAGTACTAAGATGGTAAGGAACATGGGCAAATCCAATTATTGGTTAGATGTTCTTTCAGCCTAGTCTTGAAGGAATAGTAGTGTTGTATAAGTCTGATTGCTTCTGGAATGCTATTCCATGATTTGGCAACACAGTGAGAGTACAAATTACCCCGTTAGATCTTTGAGGTTTGTAAATAACAGTAGATTCTTGTGACAGGAGCATAGGTCACAAGCTGGAATAAAGTGTTGTAGGAGTGATGATGTAGTTTGCAAAAATGAGGAGTTGTATAGTAATTTGTGAGCTAATGTTAGTTGATTAAAGGTGAGAAGGTGGGGTAGTTCGAGCCAATTTAGGGACTTTAGAGCAGAGCAATGGTGAGAGTAGTGGGCCTGCCCTGTGTCAAATTTGCCTATTTTATTATAAAATTGTTTGTTTGTTTAAAAAGTTTTGCTTTGAGGGAAGAGTGAAGATTGGTTAGGATAGGTGAAGCATATAGAAGGGAGGGCAAAAGATAGGTGGTGGCAAGGGTTACTCTTGTGGAGTTGGAGATGAATTTCTTAGCCCTGTACATCATGCCCAATTTTTGATTATTTTTTTTTTTTTATGATGTTGCTGATATATAGGTCAAACTTAAGATTGTTGTCAATAGTTACACCTAACAGTTTTGTATGTGAAACCACATTGATTAAAGTATTGTTCAGAGAAGTAATAGCAAAGTTAGAGGCATCTGGAGAAAAGTGTTTTGGTAAAAATAATAGAAGTGTAGTTGTTTTGGGTTAAGTAGTAAATGGTTGTTGGTGAGCCAAGACTCAATGGAATTGAATGCTTCTTGCATTAAACTCTGAAGATGAGAGAGAGTCCTGGCAGACCAGATTAATGTAGTCATCAGCATATTGAATTAGGGTGGCTTGTTTGCTGGCAGTATTAAGGTGGTTAACAAAACTGTTGAAGAGAAGTGGACCTAGTATTGAGCCTTGGTGTACCCCATTGCTAACAGGTATGTATGGAGAGAAGTTAGAGTTCCTTTTGCCAGAGTGATATCTGTTAGAAAGAATAGCTATTAACCATTGTAAGGATGTTTTGGTTAAGCTGAGAAGAGATAGTTGGGGTAACAGTTGGGGGTGGGAGACAATATCAAAGGCTTTGGATAGATCTAAGAACAGAGAAGAGACAAAGTTTTCTGAGTCACGAGCTTTGTTAATACTGTCAGTAAAGGATAGTAGAGCAGTGATACTGTTGTGTGCTGGTCTGAATCCATGGTAGGTGAGAGAGAGAAGATTATTGTCAAGTAGGTATTGAAGAAGTTGTTTATGGGTATATTTTTCTAGAATATTTGATAGTGGTAGAAGAATAGCAATTGGCCTATAGTTAGAGATTTCTGTGGAGGTGCCACCTTTGTGGAGAGGAAGGATGAAGGATTTTTCCATAGGGAGGGGACATAAGACTCCTTGATGGATCTATTAATGATTATTGAGACAGAGTAGGCAATTGAGTCAGCAGACATTTTTAGAAATGTGTTAGGGAGATTGTCTGCAGAGGGGGAACTTAGCCTGAGCTTACACTGGTGGGATTTGATAAAGGAAGTAGAAACCAGTTAAAGAGAAAATGTGGAGTGACAGGTAATAGGGGGCTGACAGAGGGTAGAGGGAGATGGAGAGAATTTGTTAGTGATGGATGCTATGCTATCAGTGAAGTATGAGTTAAACTGAGTTGCTATGTCAGGGGAGGTACTAATGCAGGATGGTTGGGGGGAGGACTGACTTCCTCAGTTTAGGATTTTTTTGATAGTGTGCCAGAAGGTTTTTGGACTGGATTTGTACTGATCTTGTGGCTTTGCAAAGAACTGTTTTTTGTCTAAATTACCCTGTTTCTTTACAAGTTTAAACAGTGCTTTGAAATGCTGTAAATTACTGAGAGTCTTATGTTTTAGGTAAGTTGTCCAAGCCTTGTCTCTTTCTTGCATGAGTGATCTGGTGTAGGCAGAAAGCCAAGGAGTATAGCTGGTTTTGACTCTTTTCCTTCTGGTGGGAGGAAAACTGTCTAAAGTGTTTAGAAATATAGAATTAAATTGTTCAACTGCATCATCTGTTGTTTAATATTTAAGGAAGGACCAGTTGATGGAGTTCAGTAAATTTGTAAAAGCCTGTTGGTCAAAGTTGGATAGGTTTCATACTATCTTGTAGGTGTGTTATCTACATGAATGTGAAATAAGTCTAGTGTACAGATGGGGTGATGATCACTAATAGAGGCTAGAAGTATTTTGGATTGAGAGAAATGAAATTGTTAGGACGGGAGACCAAAATACAATCAATTATTGAGCCATTTTGGTTTGCTGAACTGGTAAAGGTTGGGTGAGTAATCAGTTGAGAAAATCCAAATAGGTTTATGCTATCTGTGGGAAATTGTAAGTTAAGTTTCTGCCAGTCAGTGTTGACATCACCTAATATTACTGTTTCTAGAGAGATATTTTGTGATACCCAAGATAGGATACTTTCCAGAGTTGATGTTATTACCAGGGGGTATGTATAAAGCTATAATGCAGAGACTTTTATTATTGTTTAATTTAAGGTAGGTGATCAGTAGTTCGGCTTTGTCTAATGAGGGTATGGATTGGTTTTGAGGGGTTAGGGAAATAAAAGCAGGATATATCACTGCAACACCACCTCCTTTTCTTTTAAGTTGTTCAGCTCTGAACATATTAAAGCATGGAGGAAGTACTTTGGTATCCTTTATGTGAGGTTTAAGCCAGGTTTTAGTGAGATTGTGCAGTCATCTAAGCATGCAACCCAGAAATTTTGTTGCACATGATATGTGCATTTACTTTGATACATTTAAGCATATTCTGTGTACCTGGAATATGTGTTGAAGATGTGGATTGTGAGATGTTGGGACCAGGGTTAGGGTGGATGTCACCACAGAGCAGGAGGAATTTCAAGATTGTGTAGTAAAGACAGGATTTCATTTTGGTTAAATTGCCAGTAAGTGTAATGTTAAACAGGTACTGCTGTGTCTGAAACACTTTGGGTTTAAAGAACAGTATGTTGTCTGTGTGAAAGAGATGAGCATTGATGGGTATGGAGTGGTGATTTGTGTTATTGGTGTAAGTAAGAGGTAGTGTCTGTAGGAGAGCTTACAACATGTTGGATAAGGACCAGATATGATGATAGTGAAGAGAAGCAGAAGAGCATTAGTGATAGGAAAGTAAGGATAATCATTTTAGATTAGGGATTATTAGAGAGTTGGTCAGACAAACCACTTAAGTGGATGATTTGAGGAGAGTAATAAAGTTTGCAGAAATGAAGGAAGGGGAGCAGTATGCAGATAGGGTGCTAGTGTGATAATACGACTATGCTGAGAGATGAAGGGTATGGATGAGGAGGGTGGAGCTAACAGAGGCAGGGGATGATGGGGTGGAGTTGGTAAAGGAAGGGTGTGGTGTGGACAGCTTTATATGTAGAGGTAGAGGGGGTGGGAGGTATTACGGTGCAGGGTAGGGGAGCATAGTTATGTCAAGAATCTAAATGGCAATTCTCAGATCTGCTCTGAGCTACAACAGAATGGCATTAAATATATTGATCCCAAGGATATTGCCAATATCCTGGTAGATCGATTTAGTGCCAACTTCACCCCCCTCTCACCCCCTAAAGGGCCCATCTCAATACCAAAAGATTGCCAAATTCCGATAATCACAGCCACACAGGTAGAAACAGCACTCTCAAAAGCTAAGAATACAGCATCCATGGGACCAGATGACATCCCAGGCTGTGTACTACATGAACTACAAAATGAACTGGCACCCCACCTAAGTGTCCTGTTTAATCATAGCCTCACCTCAGGCTTCGTGCCCACTGACTGGCGCACAGCTACAGTTATCCTGCTCCACAAGGGAGGATCCACCTTGGATCCCGGGAACTACCGTCCCACCAGTCTGACAAGCCTGATCTGCAAGGGCATGGAACTCATTATCATGGAACTTATAAACAAAGACACTGGCAACCTTCAAACACTGGACCCCACCTAGTTTGGGTTTGTGAAGGGCCGATCTTGTCTCCTGAATCTGATTGACTTCTTTGAATCAGTCTCCAGAGCTGTGGACGAGGGTAAGGCGGTCCACACAGCCTATCTGGACCTCGCCAAGGCCTTCAACACCATCCCCCACTCTGGAATCATAGATAAACTTACTAAGCTGGGCATAAATCTCTACATCACTCGATGGGTTGCCAACTGGCTTACTGACAGAACCCAGACTGTAAAAGTAGCAGACTCCGAATCCAGCTCCAGACAAGTGACAAGTGGAGTACCTCAGGGTTCAGTCCTGGGACCACTCTTGTTTGGCATCTACTTCTCTGAAGTACAAGCCAACACTAAGGGACTCTGGCTAACAAAGTTTGCAGATGACTGCAAACTGGGATCCATTATAGAGTCCCCAAATGATGTGGATATTCTACAAAAGGGCCTTACAGAAACAGATGTCTGGTGCCAGAGCCATGGGCTCAGGCTTAATGCCAAGAAATGTATAGTTATCCCCTTTGGAAAAAAACATGTACCCATGAACTACCACATAGGTGGCAGGATACTAAACATCGAAAGTGTGATGAGAGACATAGGGACACAAGTGGACAGTGGTCTCACTTTCGATAACCACATCGCCACAACAGTCAGGAAATCCTTCTATGTGGCACACCTCATCACTAAAAGCTTTTCATCCAGAAAAAAAGAGGTCATTGTCCCACTGTACTCATTCCTCATTAGACCCATTATAGAGTATAATGCCCCATTTGGTATGTACCTCACAAGACATCTGCAACAGCTGGAAAGGCCACAGAAATACCTCACTAAAAGAATCACAGGCCTAAAGCAGATGCCATATGCTGACCATCTAAAAAAACTCCAGCTTTACTCTGTGGCATATCGTCTACTCAGAGGCGATATCTGCTTAGCATACAAGGCCATGTCAAACCCTGAGCTGTTGGACATGCTGCACTTAAAGAAATCCCAATCCCTCAGAGCCACACGCTCCAGGGATGTAAACCTTATCATCACAATGAACAAAACATGCTGGAGGGATAGATTCCTGGCCCAGAGACTCCCCATACTCTGGAATAAACTGCCCATACATGTCAAGTAGAGTGCCTCATTGGCCCTCTTCAAAAGGAACCTTGATGATTGGATGGGAGATAGGAAATTCACCCTGGGGATCATGTCTATCACCCTGCTAGACAAGGGCCCAGAGAAGTAAATATTGTGGGAAGAAATTTCCAGGGAATTGTTATGGCTAGGCTTGCATAGGCCTTAGGGCCGATAGCCTAGTACCAACCTATGAACCTATGAATCTATGGAGGGTGAACGAAGTGGGATGACTCCCCAGAGAACAAGAATCAGCAGGTAAGTACTGAGAAAAAAACTATCAGTGAGGCTGCAACAAATCTATTTAAGATGCTGGTTATAGGGTCAGTTAAGTATTGGGTGAAAAGTAGTAAGGTATACACAGATACATTTACAGTTTGTAAAGAAAATCAGCTTTAAGGTGTTTGGTACTCCTCGCTAACTAAGCACTGTGGAATAAGAAACTGCTGCAAGTAGAAACTACTCTAAGTACATTTCGTGAGAAAAATTAAACTGGGAGGGGGATGGGGGTGTGCACATTACACAGATTGCAAGTATAACAAAGACATTATATTAAACACAGCTATTCAAGCATATTGAAAAGCCGATTAAAGGGAAAAACACATTTATGCACTCTTTCATATGTATAAAGTGTTTTGACAGGTTTACAGAGAGATTGCAGGTGAATTTTGTTGTTTGAGTCCTGAGTGTTTGAAGGACAACAACTGGATTCTATTATTAAATGCTCAACTTCTTTGACATTTCTCCCTGTTTACTGTCCCTGCTATGAATAAACAAAAATACATTTAAAATATTTTAAATCGACTGTTTCTCTCTACAAGAACAGTACCTTACTGTATTGCGGTGGTTTTACTTTCAGAAAACTTTATCTCATCCTGGAAAAGCTTACTGCAGTTTCCAATTCATTGATGTCATCAAGGCCACTGAATACACATAATTTTCTGGCCAATTCCCTCCCAAACTGACATTACCATGACCATCCTAAAAACCTACCCATGCTGTGATGTCACAGCTCCCTGGTCCTTCCCCTACCTGTACAGAAGGTAAAGGCTAAAACAAGAAAACAGTGTATTAGTCAAGTCTCCTGTTGTGAGCTATCAATCACAGCAGGTAGCAGCTCAAATTACCCTTAGCACTTTGGCAGCTAAGGAAGTTAGGTGTGAAGGGGTATGGGAGATGAGTCAAAGTACTACAATTCAGGCTTTACAAAAGACTGCAGTTTAGTCATTCTAAAGAGAAGCAGCAGAAAAAAGCACTTTGAAAGTTTGTTCTGTGGCATTTGCAGTGTTTGTGTTTTAAGTAGTCAATGAATGGCATGAAATGTTGCTTAAAACTGACAGAGAGACAGCAGTGTATGCATGTAAAATCAATGCAGTGACAGGAGCTTTAGGAAGAAAGAGGCCTCCGTGATGTAATTTTTTACAGACAAGCAGTGCATTGTGGAATAGTTAGAGGCAGACTAAAAAATCAGAATTACTTCAAGATGCCAGACTCCATGTGGTCAGACTCAGAAATTACACATAAAAATATCTAAAAACCTGTAAATAGTCCCAGAGTGGTGTTAAAATGTAGGAAACACCAAACCGTGATGAAATAAACATGTTTTTTGAGTCTGTGGCTGCATTTCTCCTTTAAAATCATCCAGGGGGGCACCTTGTAGTTTAGAGATGTGGAGGTAGCAGAACTAAGGGAGAAAAAGAAACAGGGAGAAGCAGGTTAGGAGAGGGTTTCATAACTGTCATACTGAGTTACATTAAGCACAACAGTTTATTTTAGTAGGCCTAAAGTAAAGTTTGAGAGATGTAAAGTAGATACAGGGAAAAGGATATACAGATTACGTGTTAAAGCTATAACATTATGCATATTATAGTATTCCTACAGTAAAAGACTTGAGTTGACATCCTGTAACTTTAAATACTTTCACATATCTAACACATAGTTAATTTTAGAATTAAAACAGATTATAGTCAAAGTACATTGGATTAACGATGTCCTGAAAAATAAAATGCCTTCTCGAACGATCACATAGCTCACATAGAAACTTGAACTAAAATGCAGTCAAAGTGCAACTGTATACAGAATCCAAGCTACTGCTGCAGCATTATGTACAATATACTGTGCATGCAGTTAACAACAAAGATTTTACTTTTTGTATATAAGATGCTTACACAGAACAATCACTTACTACAGTTATACAAAAAACAAACACATAATAAAAGATAAATAACAAAATAAATAAATACTTGCTTATGTAGTGTACAGACTCCCAGGAAAAGACTAATAGGGCAGACCAGAGTTTACAGAGACCAGAGTGAAAGTGAAAATGGAGCACAAAATGGTGCCAGCTAGGATAGCATTTGAATTGAGCAAAGCACCATAGAAGAAGGCATCAGAACACAGAGTTAAGGGGGGACAGGGAAGAAGAATTAGAAAACCTAAGAGTAAAACAGGGATATATGACACCCCAGAGCACAAGAACCAGCAGGTAAGTACTCAGAAAAAAAAAAAACTATCAGTGTGGCTGCAACCAGTCTAGTTAACATGCTGGTTAAAGGGTCAGATAAGTACTGGGTGAAACGTAGTACGGTATACAAGGCTACATTTACAGTTTATAAAGAAAATCAGCTTAAAGGCGTTTGGTACGCCTCCTTAACTAAGCACAGTGGAGTCAGAAATTGCTGCAGGTAGAACTGCTTCAAGTACAATTCCTAAGAAAAATTAAGCTGGGAGGGGATTAAGGGTGTGCACACTACATAGATTGCAAGTATAACAAACATTACATTAAACACAACTATTCGAGCCAAATAACATTGCATGTTGAAAAGCCGATTAAAGGGAAAAAAACATTAATACACACTTAATTGTGTCAGGGAAAGCAAATGCGTTTATTGCCCTGCTCATGAAGTCCCAACTACTCTGTCAAATGCTTTCTCTGCATCAATACCCACCAGTAACAATGGTATTTTCTTACATTCTGTTTCCCTCTGGATCATCAGTGTTCTGTTAATATTGTCAAATGCTGGCCTCTCCTCCACAGCACCACACTGATCCATATCTATCAGTTTTTTGGTATCACTTTTGCCATTCTTTTAGCTGTTATAGACATAAACACTTTTATAATCATTTAGATTTCCAGAGTTCTCATCCCTTCTACATAAAAAGACATTTGGTCAAGGGACAGATGAGTAGAGCTGCCAGGATGTGTTCCTATTTAGATGATTTCAGAGTAGAACTTGGACTTCTTTATAAGATGTTTAGTGACAGAGGGTACCCACCACAACTAGTCACAAAGTGTAGTGAAAAGGTGTTGGAAGGGTGGTGTACCAGATATACACCACTGTTAGGTAGTGGTGCATCCTATGGTCAGCCCTTGAATAAGAATGTAGATAGTATGTTTGCCAGTTCTGTGGTTTTACACTATGTTGACTTCAGCGCCGAAGTTAGAAACATTATGTCCAAAAATTGGGTTATGTTCAAAAATAATTCAGAGTTGTTGAATATTGTGGGGGAAGACCCCATTTTGTATTCAAGACAGAACATCATCTTAAATTTTGGTTAGAACACCCCATATTGCAGCAGTATAAAAAATGGGACAGTTAAGTGTGGTGCATGTAAATACTGTTGCTTTATTTTGGCAGGTGGAGAAGTTACAGTTGGTCGACCCTTGCAATTGGTTAGACTGGACACTGGTAACTGTGGCAGCAATGGTTTAGTTTATGTAGCTGTTTGCTCCGGCTACTCATATTACTATGTAGGTAAAACAGAAAGATGTCTCCGTAAAAGAATATATGAACACATTTATGCTATCCAGTATAGTAATTTGAATAATGTTCTTTGCAAGCACAGTATCAGTTGTCACTCTTTCATAAAGTTTCATTTTAGGATTATTGAAATAATTAAAAAAAAAAAAAAAAAAAAAACAGAGGTGTTTTTTGGAAGAACGACTTAGCCTTAAGAGAATTGTATTGGCAGCTTAGGTTTAATGCTGTCACAACACCTGCCTTAAATGAATCAGTAAATCTCATGTCAGTTTTAAGAAAAAAGAGCTTTGGAAATATAGAAACTTTGATGTTTTTATTTTACTGATTTTATTTATGCTCATTTTTAGGACGAACTGTTGTTTAATCTAAAACCAAAAACTGATGGAGGTCCAGGGAGCACCCATATCCAATAAGGCACCACACAGGCTAGCAG
This sequence comes from Protopterus annectens, assembly GCF_019279795.1. NCBI lineage: Eukaryota > Metazoa > Chordata > Ceratodontiformes > Protopteridae > Protopterus > Protopterus annectens. The sequence continues at coordinate 1,063,344,778 of NC_056739.1, forward strand.
CAAACCACAAAGTATTTATTGAACAAGTAGAGCAGTTTTGTAATTCTGTTGGTTGGTCTCAATCACATGACTACATGACTATTCTTTATAGTGTCTGGTTTATGTGATATCAGCAGTTCTGATGAAGTCTTGATGCAAGACGAAAGCGTTTGACTGCTCTACTTGTTCAATAAATACTTTGTGGTTTGCTGCTATCCTGTCCGATGCCTTAATGGATTTGGGTGCTCCCTGGATCTCCATCAATTTTTGTTTTTTGGTTCCTGGTTTATTTGTTGGTGTTACTAAAATCTACTTGTATAATGAATCAGTTCTGCTTCCTTGCCATGTGAACATATTTGGTTAACAACATGAACACATTATGTTAATAATATTAGCACATTATGTTTTGTAAGACAACATTAAGCAAGTTAGTTTTTTATCTTGTATAAGGTCATTCTTTATGATTTTTAGTTTAATTTTATTAAGGTTTCAAATATTTATTGTTATGGTTATAGTAATGGATAGATTTGATTGTTTCCTGACATAATAGATTTAATTGATGGCTAATAATCACGTGACAGTTATATTACTTTAAAAGAGATGCATTTCATTGATTTTATTTGTTCTAATGAAGTCCTTGAATCATAGGGACGAAAGCGCTTAATCTGTTTGTATGATTTATCAATTGGCCGGTTGCATTTCTTGAACCGTACCACTCCGTGAATTTCTTCTTGGTTGAGTTGTTTTTTTTTTTTGGCTCTGTGGTGAGTGTTGCTGATGTTATTTAGTTTTATTTGCCAGCGCTATTGTGGTGCTTCTCCTGGTTGCATCAATACTGTTTGTGGTGTATATGGTTGTAGCAGGAGTTCGGAAGAAAAGCTACACTTTAAATATTTGAACTGATTTCATTCTGCTATGACTAACATACAATTTCCATAAAACATGACTGATCTTAAGACAATGGCGTGTTCTGATAAAAGTAAAACACCTCCAACATCTAAAGATCTTATAGAGATTCAAAACATGGAGGAAGAAGGTAATCTATCCCATTTATTTAAACTACTAACTCAACAAGTTACACAAATTCAGTCATCATTGGAGAGACTACAGTTCCCAACAATATTTGCGGTGGAGGTTTCAAAGGCAAATAGACTTTACCTGGAAGCTAGCGATAATGTGGTTAGATGCAAACGGTATGGCCAGAGGGAAAATATGATTAATTTAGACATGGGTGAAATACCTTGTGCCCAGAGAGAAGGAACAACAGAAGATTTTAACTCCCGGATCAATAACTGACTGAATAGAGACTTTGTATTTCCTTCTTCAGCGAAGAATAACACACCAGGGATTTACAACATAAAGCATGATCTTAGAGCCTTTGAAACAAGACTCAGCAAGATATGTAACTTACAATGTGACAACTCTTACCGTGCTGAGTGTATTAGGTGTAAGAGGGTGCCCAAGGGGTTGAGAATGTACAAATTTCCCGACGGGGTGTTTTGTGGACAAGATGAAGTGGATGAATTATTCCAAATGTTTGATAGATATGAACTGTAACTTTTGCAATTTATCATTCATATTATTAACAGCAAAATTAGACTATTATTTAATGGGATAAATGATTTAAATGTTCAGATTACAAATGACATACCTTTTCACAATGTTGAAGTGGATTATAACAGGATTTTTGATAAAAATAGAAGAACAGGTTAAAAGTAATTTTGCAGGGAAGCAGAAAAAATTATAAAAGGATGAAACTGAATACAATAAAAAGATAGCATACCCTTTGCCAAAAGCCTACCAAAAAAACAGGTTGGTTGAATTCGCAGCGTTAAGTCAAGAAGATGGTGCTATAGGTAGGGTGACTTTTCAAAAAGAAAAGTCTAGACAAAATTATGCTTTTTATCAGCAGTATAGTTGGAACTGTAGACTGGATAGTGAGATGTATGATGAGGAATATCCTCCTTTGAGAAGACCTGAAAGAATATATAATAAAAAATATCAGCAGAATTTTTTATTACATCCTCATACTCCAGAATGCAGCAGAACAAAGACCCAAAGCAACACTGGAAGAAGAACATCATGAGGAATTATTAAGCTCAAACAGGGTAATTAAGGCATTTGATGATAATCTAATTAGTTTAGATAGTTTTAACATTTTTAATTATAGTGAACAAAAGGTAAGAGAGATACATTTTTCACTTTTTAAAAAAAAGTTTTAAATTTGTACTGGGGCGTGGATGTGATATAGCTAAAACCTTAACAGACCTCAAATTGTTTACTAGAAAGATTAATTTTAAAATTATGTTTAAAGACAAACCGAGTGTAGAAGCTCAGCTCAAAGGTTTGAGGAAAAAGAGTACATTTAATCCCCCACTACACCCTTCATTAGCTAGTTATGAAAAAAATTGTATGCAGGAATTACTTCAAGCATACCACAAATATACTAGGAATTATTATAATTTAAATAAAGAAGAAGGATTATTATTGAAAGAATTAAGACAGAATAGGGACATACTTTTAATGAAACCAGATAAGGGTGGGGAATGGTGCTGATGAATAAAATAGATTACAATAACATCATGAGTGAAATGTTACACGACACGGACACTTACATAATAGTGTCATTGAATGAAATTAACATAGTACACAGAAAGATTCAGATATATTGAGAGGACGCTTTATTACAAGGGGTGGTAAATGAGACAGTATATAATTTTTTATATAACGATCACCCATTGATACCAAATGTGTTCAGAATACCAAAACTTCATAAGAATGTCTTAAATCCCCCACTTAGAATGATCAGGGCAACACAAAATAGTTCCACATATTCCCTTGGTGTATTTATTGACAGAATTTCAAAAGACTTGTTACGCCCTGTTGAACATATTTTAATTGATTCATGGAATTTGTTTAACAAAAATTAAAAATGAATATTATTCTGATAGAGTCGTTTTTTCTACCAGAGATGTAATTGTTTTGTTTACCTCCATACCTCATTATGAAGTTCTAGAACTTTTTTATAAAAATATTGGGCAAATTTGAAAATAGTTTAATTAATTTCATTATGGAACTTATGGAGTTTATTCTGTTCAACAGTTATATTATATTTGAAGGAGAATACTTTAAACAGACCAAGGGTGTAGTAATGGGTGCCAGTTGTGCACCCATATACGCCAACTTGGTCCTGTTTGAATGGGAAAATACATTCATACTCAATTCCAAGTACAGTAATCAATGGTATACCTATTTGCGATACTTGAATGATGTGTTTATTATATGGAAAAATGATAGTGAAATGGAGGAATCTGTAGACTATATCAATGCTGTATGCCCATATTTTAAATTCACCCATAGTTGTTCCACAGATGGTGTGGACTATTTAGGTGTTACGTTAATAAAACCACTCTTTGGTAGTGTGCATCCATGGTCAGCCTGAACATAGATAGTATGTTTGCCAATTCTATGGTTTTACACTATGGTGACTTCATTACCGAAGTTAGAAACATTATGTCTGAAAACTGGGTTATATTCAAAAATAATTCAGAATTGTTGAATATTGTGGCAGCAAAGATTTAGTTTATATAACTATTTACTCAGGCTGCTCATATTACTATGTAGGGAAAACAAAAAAATGTCTCCGTAAAAGTATGTATGAACACATTTATGCTATCCAACATAGTAATTTGAATAATGCTGTTTACAAGCACTGTTGTTTAATCTATTTTTATAATGAATTAGTTCTGCTTCCTTGCCATGTGAACATATTTGGTTAACAACATGGAACATATTGTGTTTAATAATATTAGCACATTATGTTTTATAAGACAACATTAAGCAAGTTAGTTTTTTCTTTTAAAAGATCATTAGTTTATGATTTTTAGTTTAGTTTTATTAAGGTTTCAAATATTTATTATTATGGTTATAGTAATGGATAGATTTGATTGTTTCCTGACATAATAGATTTAATTGATGGATAATAGTCATGTGACAGTTATATTACTTTAAAAGAGATGCATTTCATTGATTTTATTTGTTCTGATGAAGTCCTTGATTCATAGCGATGAAAGCACTTACTCTATTATTAAAGTATATATGATTTATAAATTGGCCGGATGCATGTTTTGAACCGTACCACTCTAAGTTTCTTCATGGCTGATTTTTATAGTCATGGTTTAGTATTGAAATGGGCCTGTATGAGCTGGATCCAATGGCTCTTTATCCTCTTTAGGTATTACTGTTACCACTGCTTTTTCCCAGAATGCTGGTACTTCTTTGCCTCTTAAAATACTGTTAAACAAAACCTTTCAGATCTTTATCAGTTTTTTTCCTTTTTGCTTCCAAACTTCCACAGGAATACCATCTATTCCTGGAGACTTTCCTGTACCCATTTTTATCTCATCTCTTCCTATCCTAACTGTTAGTAATTGAGCCTCATCTTCCTCTAACCTTGGCATATTTAATTCTTCCATAAACATTTCCATTTGTACCTTTTCTTGATTTCCACATTTCTCTGCTTTATGGAAACTTTCATAATATTTTTGAAATATTTCTAATACTTCTACAGGTTTCTTGTTATCTTTCTTGTTATAGGCTCCCTAAGCTTGGTGACAGCCCTTTCCACTTTCTGTTGCCTGAGTTGTGCTAAAAGTTTTTGTTCTCTAGAATTATTATCAAAAAACAGTTGCTTAACAGCAATCTTTCTAAACTTGTGCATGTTATTGAGGTAATCCCTTATTTTCTGATTAGCATTCTGCAATTGCTCCTATTCTTGTTCTGCGAGATTCCCTCTGTTTTGCACTGCTTGCAATTCACACCATTCTTTTTTTGTCAAATTGTAAATTTTCTCACTTTTTTAAAAAAATGTCACATTCACGTTCTAGCTGTGATTCTACAAATCACATTTTCAGACATCTTAATACATGTTGGTAATTTGGATGGCACGAATTTACTTTTATTGGAAGAAAAATAGGGTACTTAAAGATAGCCATATCCAGTATCAAATTCATTGTTAACTGCACCTCCAGGTTCATATTCGCTTTCATCAATTACACTGGGTTCATTCATATCAAAAAATGCATCAGTCTTATAAATGCTTACATTTAACAGATCTTGATGGATGTAAAATTAATGGCAAGTTATATAATGCAAGAGAAAGTTTTCATTGTAATTCACAGGGTGTTATTTATGTGATAGGTTGTGGATGTGAACAAGTGGAATGGTACATAGGGCAGACAAAAAGGAAAGTAAAGGTGAGAATCATGGAGCACCTAGGGTATATTAGGAAAAAGAACGGTTTAAGTCCATATGCAGAACATTTTGTTTTTGTGCATGGAGGATGTAACCAAAGCATGTTTTTCAGTGTTTTGTCTTGGCCACATATGGAAAACTGGGGGAAATTTAAGGAAGAGTTAAATAGGTTAGAATGTAGGCTAATAACTTTCAGAACATTGTTACCTAGGGGCATGAATATTGCTAGTAATTTAACTTTGTAAGTTATTGTATTGAGCAGGTATGTTTATAGGCACAATTTAATGGACATTAGAAATATTTAAGGTGTATTATTTGTTTTTTGTATATGAACTGTGTATTATTTGTTTTTTGCATATGAACTAAGAATAATATGTTTATTTAACATTAGATTTGAAATGGAATATTTAAAACATTTTCTAATATGTATTTTCAGGTTGATGTGCATTTAAAACAGTTTGTATATTGTGTTTTTAGTTTGTATGTTTCTTCCTTTTAAAATGTACCTTAAAAAATGTTTCCATAAAAAAATGTATTTGTAATATAAAGTTTAGGATGAGCTAAGTAGATTAATGAAGTTTAATAGGCTAGTTAAATTATTTGTAGTAATTAAGCATGATTAAAGTTGGATAATATAAAGAAGGGGTATGTTGATGTATTATTATTCCTTTGAAGGTGAAAGGCCAATGTATCAGAATGAATGAATAAATAAGAGGATTTTTCACCTTGTTGTTTTGTTTGATGGAAGACTAGCTCTGTTCTTGTGTGTTTGCCAACATTATGTCCTAGCCAATTTCTCTTCTTTTTTTTTTCTTTTCCCTATGCCAAGCCCCTTCCACCAGACTGTCTCCAGTGTCTCTTTATCAGATTGTCTGCATGAAAACATGCAGACCAGACAGCCCGTTTCTCTTTATCAGATTGTTTCCATGGAAACCTGAAGACCAGCTGCAGAATTGCTACTAAGTATACATGCATTTGCTAGAAAAAGCCTCATGATATTCAATATTCTTTTTTATTTACTTGCTCTCTCTTAAAACTAATCAGTCTAAGATCCTTAATACAGTCATTTTCCCATGCAAGAATGAAAAAAGCACATTAATTTTATCTTTGTCATGCCTTTTTAACCAGGCTTTTTTTTTGCATTGCATTGCCTATATTTCTCAAAACTGTACAAGAAGAAAGGGAAAAGAGGTGAGAAAAAGAAAAACAACAGCACCTGCTTACAATCACTGTTACTTTTACAAATAGCATGCAAAGAAAACCATACACCATAAATACATAAATACGGTACTATTAAGAAAAGAAAATATTTTCTCTGCTTACAGTTAGCTTTCACCCCCTCTTCCCCTCCCTAAAGCATTTTTCTGAATATTAATGGCATGAAGTAAGGCATATACTTTAGAGTCCCCCACAAATACAAGAAGTTTTGAAAAAGGCAAATACTACCAGATTTGCTTGTCCTGTCATATTTCACAAACATAATTATTGCATTGTAATAACACATTGTGTCACTGGTTTTATTACTGTTCTTCTCCATCACCCAAATCCTGCCTGCTTCATTTCCAACATACTGTCGACTGTCGATTCTTCTAGTCAGCTCTCATGCTCCCTTCCTTCTCTCCAAGATTTTCCATTGAAATACTGGAAAACGTTTCACAGGTACAGTCTCTCTGTGTCCTCCTTACCAGAAGAGCAAGAAGCAGAATCTCCCCGTCTTACAGCTCACTTTTTGTTGGACATACTTTTGTATTTCCTCCTTAGCATGCATTTCATCAAAAAATAATTTTGTCCCTCCAGTGAAGAATACCTTAAAGACAGCTCGATACAGCAGTTTCAATCTCACACCTGTGTCTCAACATTCCCTGAATAGTGGAATGAACTTGCTCCTCTTCTGTTTGTTGTACAAGGAAAAGTCATTCTCCACAAACACTCTGCTATCTCCCACTTTTAGTATTTTGTCCCTATGCCACAATTTTGTCAGAATCAACTCCTTCTACTGGTAGGATTGCATCTTTAGTATTAAAGGTCTAGGTTGCTTTCTTATAGCTAGGTTTGGAGCATACATATGATTTTCCCTTTCAACTAACAACCCCTGTAGTGGAATACCAGTCCAATTGCTTATTTCTATCCTCTAATTCTATTATTTTTTGAAATGTCTCTTCCTGAGCAGTTTCATATTCAGACAACCTTTTCTATATTTCAACCTCTGATTTTTGCAGCTTTGTGATCTCATCTGAATATTTGTTTAAAGCTTCTTCCATTTTTTCCAGAATTTTGTTGTTTATGTTGATATACTCCATTAGAGTTTTGTGTAGTTTAACTAGGTCTGACTGCAGTTTTCTTATATCTTCCTGTTTGTTATTGGAAGTCATGTCTGAAGGTTGCATGGCTTCTTGCTGAACAGCTGCAGAACTTTCCCCAGTCAGTGCTTCTTCTTCACTTTTTGTAGCTGATTTTTCCCAGGTCTTTTGTTGTCTTTATTTCTGGCATCCAGGCAGTGCACTTACTAGCTAGTTACTGAAATTTACCCATAAACACAAGTCTACTGGCCTTCTCTGCTGAGTTTCTGTTTTCACACTGGGAGAGCTAGGGACAAGCTGTTACTCAGTGTGCAGCCGTCTTGGAAGTCCTATGTCTCTAGCCTTGAGCAGCATAGTACCTTCACCTAAGATGATACCATAATATAAACAAAAAAATATTGACTTCAACAATTGACTTAGTTTCTGGTGTCATTCTAAGGGGATCCAGTACCTGTCAGCCTGGGATGACATGGTAAATAGACCAGATTGCTTTGCCAGAGGTGGTCTCCATCTATCACCTCTTGGATTTTGGTTACTGGCTAAGGCTCTTGCCTCCCCCATAGTGTGTTTTTAGACAATGTCACAACAACAAAAATTCCTAATGTAAAAGTATCTTCAAAAAGCAACCTAAAGGATATGCTGCTAAACGCTAGGAGTCTAAACCTAAAACTGCACTCACTGGAAACTGACCTCACCTTAAAAGATGGTGACATCTGTGCAGTCATAGTGACTTGGTTTAAAGCCATAGAAAGCACCCCGGCCATATAAGGTTGTAATGCCTTCCACACATTCAGACCAAAACTGAAAGTGAGAGAAATAAAGGAAGTGGAGTATCACTATTCATCGAAGATAAATACACCTCTAGATAGGTTAAACAAAATGATCCCCTTGAACTTATCCTGGTCCAATTGACTGTAGGTAAGACCCCCCTCTCCAAGTTATTGTCCGTTGTAGGACCCCCTGCATAAACCAGGGTACACACACTGCATACTTGGATCTACCTGAATTGCTTAGGATACAACCAAATTCCAAGGTTTTAGGTGACTTTAACTACCCATCCATAGAATGGGTAAATTATACATATACCAACACACTTGCCCAAAGGTTTCATTAACTCCAATGCCCTGGACCAGTTGGTTGACACCCCCACAAAGGGCCCAAGCATTCTGGATCTGGTGCTCACTAACATGGGTGATTGTTGCACCACCGCATGTGTGCAGCCCTCCCTAGTGAAGTCTGATCATAAATCAGTCTCATTAGAAGTAACAATAACATCTGACCCTTCCCCCCATTAGCAGCAACTAGACTAAAACATTTCTCCAAATCCAATTACAACCTTATATGTGATGGCATTAATAGCTTCATAGCCCCTGCCCTCTCTGATGGCATGGACATCTATATTGGGATTTACATCAATGCCTTGTATAAGAATCTGTACAAATGTATTGACTCAGCTGTACCTGAGAGGACCAAAACAAGATACTCAAGAAAGAGCAAGCCTGCCTGGTGGGCATCTAACATTAACAGGTTTTACACTAAGAAAAGGAAATTGCTGTCCAAGAGCAGGAAGGCACAGTCTCTGAATTAGAAACAGTCCTTAAACAAGCAAGTAAGACACCTCATAAGGCATTCTAAAGCTAACTATGAATCCAAATTAGCCTCTTTTGCTAAGGATAACCATAAGGCCATCTTTAGCTATGGCAGAAACCTTAAAGGAAAACCCAGATCTGCACAGAACTGGTTGTCATTGGCACCACATATACCAAACCTGCAGAAATAGCCAACCTGCTAACTGACAAGTTCAGTGAAACTTCTCTTCCCTGTCCCTGCCACATATCCCCCAAAGCATTCCTACCACCTGCCATCCACCTAGTATCTCCAAGGCACAGGTTGTAAATGCTCTCTCCAAAGCCAAAAATACAGCCACTATGGGACCTGATTATATCCCAGGCTGCTTTCTAAGTGGATTAAAACAGGAAGTAGCTGCATCACTGGGTACTCTTTTTAACCACAGTCTAAGCACTGGTTTTGTACCTGCTGAATGGAAAACAGCAACCATCATCCCATTATGCATAAACTAGGCTCCTCCACTGACCCTAGAAACTATAGACCCATGAGCTTGACTAGCCTACATCTGCAAGGCTATGGAAAAAATAATCATGGACCTTATCAGCAAAGGTATAGACGACCCCCAAACTAGCTATGGCAAAAACATTAAAGGAAAACCCCAGATCTGCACAGAACTGGTTGTCAGTGGTACCACATATACTGAACCTGCAGAAATAGCCAACCTGCTAGCTGACAAGTTCACTGAAAACTTCTCCTCCTTGTCCCTGCCACATATCCCCCAAAGCATCTCTACCACCTGCCCTCTACCTAGTATCTCCAAGGACCAGATCGTAAACACTCTCTCCAAAGCCAAAAACAGAGACACTATGGGACCTGATTATATCCCAGGCTGCTTTCTAAGTGGATTAAAACAGGAACTAGCTGCATCACTGGATACTCTTTTTAACCACAGTCTAAGCACTGGTTTTGTACCTGCTGAATGGAAAAAGCAACCATCATCCCATTATACATAAAGGAGGCTCCTCCACTGACCCTGGGAGCTATAGACCAATGAGCCTGACTAGCCTAATCTGCAAGGCTATGGAAAAAATAATAATGAATCTTATCAGCAAAGGTATAGAAGATCCCCAAATGCTCAACCTGACCCAGTTTGGCTTCGTTAAAGGGAGATCCTGCTTCTTGAACTTGGTGGACATCTTTGAGACAGTCACCAGAGATCTGGACAAAGGCAAATCTGTGCATACTGCCTACCTGGACCTGGCTAAGGCCTTTGACACTGTTTCCCATTCAGGCATTATTGATAATCTCACCCAGCTGGAGATCAACCCATATATTGTCAGGTGGGTTGCAAACTGGCTCACCAATAGAATGCACACAGTCAAAATAAGTGACTCTACCTCCACCAGCAGACCTGTAACCAGTGGTATTCCACAAGGATCGGTGCTCAGGCCCCTGTTGTTCCACAAGGATCGGAGCTCAGGCCTCTGTTGTTTGGTATCTACTTCTCGGATGTACAGGCTAAAGCAAAAGGCCAATGAGTGACAAATGTTGCTGATGATTGCAAACTGAGTGCAGCCATTGAGTCCCTAAGTGATGCCAACGTCCTACAAGAGGGACTTACACAGACAAACAACTGGTGCCAAAGTAATGGGCTAAATCTCATTGCAAAAAATGCATTATCATCCCCTTCAGCAAGGGCAACGTCCCTGCAGATTACCACATTAATAACAACACCCTAAGCATGCAATCAGTGGTGAAAGATTTGGGTACACAGGTTGACAGCATCCTTTCCTTTGACTACCCTGTCTCCACAGTGGTAAGAAAGGTTTTCTTCATCACCCACCTCATAAGCAAGACCATTGTGTCCAGAACAAAAGAGGTTATAACCCCTCTGTACTCCGCACTCATCTGGCCAATAATAGAGTACAGTGCTACCTTTGGTATGCACCTTACCAGGCAACTGCAGCAACTGGAAAGACTTCAAAGATTTCTTACAAAGAAAATTTAGGATCTTCAGCGTATGTCATATGTTGACAGACTGAAATCACTGTCACTATACTCTGTGTCTTACAGACTACTCAGAGGCGACCTTTGCCCTGCATATAAAGCAATCTTAGATCCTGCTCTAATGGAAATGCTGCACATCATAAATCAAATGGTATATGTTGTACTTGCTGTAAGGAACTCAGCCTAGTACGTGACATCAACAGGACTTGCTGGAGAGACAGATGTGTCTCACAGAGATTACCTCTCCTCTGAAACAAACTTCCAGTTCAAGTAAAACAGAGCCCCTTGCTGACCCTATTTAAGTGTAATTTGGATGATTGGATGGGAAATAGCAAATTCTCCCTGGGAGTTTCACCTGTGTCCCTCTTGGACAGGGGCAGTATTTGTTGATGTAGTTCCGCTTAATACCTTCATATTCTTGGGAACAGAGGTTGTACTTGGCTAGACTTATAAGGGCCCTAGGGCCATTAGCCTAGTAACCTCCTATGAGCCTATGATGATCCTGTGATTAAGTGGCATTTCCCATTCTGGCAGGCAGTGTTGACATTGCTACAGTGACCTGATGTGGAGCTAACCAGACCTGCTTCAACCAGAGATGTACTGTAAGCATACCTTCCCCCCACTACTGTTGTCTTCTGGTATCTTATCTGTTTGCATAAATACAATAGGAGTGCCTTCCTTATTTTTATCTTCACAGGACAAAACATATTAAAAAAAATCAGATCAGCTCTTTGTCTCTTTTTCACTAAAAAGCTGGGTTGCCCAGTCTCTAAAGTTACTCTGTAGCTAAATGTATTACAGATTGTATTTCTTGGACCTGTTATCAACAAGGCATTACCCAAACCTCCCAAGACTCCATCAGCGGGATCCATGGCTGCTTAATCTGCTTTTTAGTCAAGAACATCTATTGATGATATTTGCGCTGCAGCCACATAGTCCAGTGTTCATACCTTTGTTACTCATTACAAATTGGATATTATTTCTAGAAGTAGAGCCACCTTTGGTTCTGTGGTACTCCAGAATAATCTTCCATGAGGGCCACCCAAAGTCAGTATAGCTGGGGTGTCTGACCCATGGGTAGAGGAAGAATGAAAAGGACAACATCAGATTTAAAAGTTATGCACTCACCATAACTGGGCATCTGTGTTGTCCATTTTCTTTCTTCCTCAATTTCCCTCCCAACCATCCTACATCACTCGTGTTTCTGGAGAGACCTACAGGACTGTGTATTAGAACCTACAGTTCCAGGTTTGAGCTCTTCCTTTTTCTGTCAGCCTTTTTTCCAGTCTCTCTTTAGCTGTAGGGGCTGATGGCAACATAATCAATCTGAGGTAATGGGGATGGATTAAGACATTTTGGGTAGGGGGAGGAGCTCGAGAGTTAGATCCAAAGTCTAGAATATGTGGACGAGTAGGATCTGAGAATCTGATCCGAACCCATGGGTTGAGGAAGAATGAAAATGGACAACACAGATGCCTAATTATGGTGATTACATAACTTTTAATTCTTCTAGTGAAGAAAAATCTGCTTTAAATAACTAAATTTCTTCTATTGCACAGGTAACTACTCATTGTTTGCAGTGGGTTTATGACTGTTGATACTTCTTACAGAGCTATGGCTACTGGTATGGTTTTAAGGAGGTTTGCTTGGATACATTCTCTGAACTTTCCAGATGATGTTAAAATGAGATTTTAAATTATCCCTTGAATAGAGATTTGGTATTTGGCCTGTCTGCTACAGAGGTGATCAAAAAGTGTGATAAAAGGGGCAAGCTGATCCAGGAAATCACTGAGGTTTTTCAGCCCTCCTTTTCCAAATTGTCCAAGGGATTTTCTTTCTTTTCATCCACTTTAAGCAAACAACAGAATAACCAGTCTCAACAGAATTCAGGTAAACAGATGTTTAAGAAGAAGTGGCAAGGAGGTTCAAAAAGAAGTCTCAAATGTCCCAAAATCAAGGACACTCCAACAAGTCTGAATGACTGTTCAAGAGACCTTGTGACTCCCTCCCACCCTGGCCCTTCTTCTCTTCCATAAAGTCTGAAACTCCATTATTCTCTGTGGCAACAGATTATTTCAATCAAATGGGTTTTGAAAATCATGAGGATTATAGATGTCCATGGGAGGAAATTCCTCCTTTCCAGGAGATCATTCCTCATCCTGCAGATCAGACTGTTTTGTTTCCACCGGTTCTTCATCTCAGGCAGTCCCAAGGAGTGATAAAACCAGTTCCTCCTTTCCCGGTGGGGAAGGGGTTTTATTCAAAGTTGTTCTAGTCCCAAAAAAAGAAAATGCTTGGAGACCAGTTCTAGATCGTTCTTTTCCTAAACCTGTTTGTGGTAGTGCCCAAATTCAAAATGATGTCACTTCACACACAGCCTGTTGCAACTTTTTCCTGGTAACACTGGACTTAAAAGATGCTTAGCATTGCATTCTTATTCATCCAGATGTGAGGCATTTCTTAAGGTTTTTAGGTGTCTGCATCACATTATCAGTTCTCTGCCTTACCTTGTGGACTATCCACTGCACCAAGAGTGTTCACAAAGTGTCTACCTCCTGTTATAGCTCATAGCAGGCTACAATGTAGCCACAATTTCCTTATTTAGATGACTTGCTTATCTTTGCAATCTTTTTCATAATGTCAGGAATCCCTCTGTTGAGTGAGAGATTTCTTGCTCAAGCTGAGATTCCAAAAGAACATTCAAGAGCCTTTCTTGACTCCCTCACATAGGACTTTGTCCCTGGGATTTCAGCTAGACACCTCAGTTCAAAGAAAATTTCTTCCACAGGAAAAATAGATCTCTGTTTAGATGTATTTATAGGTTTTTCCACTTCAACTTCAGTCACAGCGAGGGAATGCTTCCAGATTTTGAGTCTCATGGCATCTATGATTCTCATAATACCCCCGGCAAGACTTCACATGATAAAGATGCAGTTGTATCTGAAATCTCTTTGGTCCCAGCATCAACAATCTTAATCTTTTCAGATCTTAGTACTGAGATTTGTCAGAAAATAAATCACTTGCTGGAGACAACAGATATCCATAAATCATGGTCTCCCCTTCTCCCTTCCTGCTCCAGAACAGTCAGTCAGTCACCAAAATTGCCTCAGACTTTGCTTAGGAGCAGTTTCAGGAGAGGTAGAAGTGCAGGGGGTGTGAGACACCAAGGACAGATGCAAGCACATAAATATCACGGATATGCTTGTCCTGATCAAGGTACTCAATTGTCTGTACCATCTTTGGTCCCTGGGACCTCTTCAAGTGGTTACATACAATGCCACAGTGATGTGTTACACCAACAAGCATGGGGAATCCAGGTTGTACTTCCTTTGAAGATTAGTCATGTTAGCTAGCTTCACAGCATAGTCTCCTTTTGCAGGCATCCTGCATTCCGTCAGAGCAAAATTGTGTGGCAGACAAACTGAGCAGGACCAGGGCAGACCCTCATGAATGGAAACTAGATCCAGAGATCTTCCATAATTTGATCTCCCTGTGGGGGGGTTCCTCAAGTAGACCTGTTTGCCTACTTTCTGAACCATCAACTTACAAAATTATTTTTCAGGACTCCATGCAAGAAGGCCTGGAAGGAGAGATGCCTTTTCTCTTCTTTGGACAGGAATGCTTGAAGATTCAGAAGGAATTCCCCAAAATCATTTCACAATTGTATTGATATCCAACCTCTGACTAATGCAACTAAAGAGATATTGAATATTATTTAGATGCTGTTTATTTGTATAGTAATAATCTTCATATTTCTCTAAATATCTCAAGACTGAGGTAACAAACTGAACTGCATAGCCTTATATGAAAGGTCATATGAAAGCTGTAAGAAAAAAAGTCCTGCTGGCAGTTTATGCTTGAATGGTTACTGAGATATGATCAGCTGTTTATACATTACAAGAAAAGTATTCACTGCCATTATTTTGGCTTATAAAATCCGTCTTAAAGATTTGAACTGAATGAATGCCACTAATATAAAGATTAATTTATCCTGAATAGTTACAGTTTTCTAGTAACACTTTTGGTTCCAGATATATGAATGTTTGTTTGAACTGTAAGGTGATAATTTCATTTTTAAAGGCTCAAGCCACATCTACTGGGAGTTAAAAGTACACACTCAAAAGAGCTATACTGGAGGGAATGAGTTGACATAGGCACACATGCATTAATAGAAAGACAAGCTTCAGCTTAATTTTTCCCACTTTGAATTATAACCTTCTGCTTGTGTTATGCATATGCACCTTAACTGTGTAGCTCTAACACCTTTTAACTGGTTGATAAAAGTATGCCTGACAGGTATATAAAACTAAAAGGATTTAAAATAATTTTCACTTGTTTGTGACTTACAAACCATATCCATAAACAAAAGCTTTCAGTTTCCCAGTTTTTGTTTGTTTGTTGATAATTGTCATTTGTTTACTCTCTTCCTGCTTATCCTTAGCTGCCATAACATAAGCCTTTTTAATTCATACTTCGAAATTCTTCATTTAATCATGTTTCCATAAATACGAGTATTTCTGAAGTAATTTGACAGTGTGTGCATAATTCTTTCCTATAGTCTTTGTTTTATCTTCATTAATTTTATATACTGAAAAGACTTAACACAGTCTCAAATTGTTCCACAACACCAAGATGTCCTTTTCTGGATTAGTCAAGTACAAAATAATAGCATCTGCAAATAAAGTCAACTTTAGTTGATTACCATACCGGTGATATCCTCAAATTTCTGAGTCCATTATTTTTTGATAATATCTCTAAATATGAAACAAATAAAGGGGAAAGAGGACACCTCTGCCTGGTTCCTCTGTTTAAACACAACTTAATGGAGAGGAACTTTCTCACTTTAATTCTTGCCTCCAATCCTTCATATATCATCTCAACTAACCTTATTATTCTATCAGTGAATGTACATGCTTCTATTGTCCTACTAGTACAATCCCTGCTTACTCTGTTGAATGCTTTCTCTGTGTCAAGACCTACCAACAGCAGCAGTATTATATTCTGCTGCCCTCTGGATCATGATTTGTCTATTACTGTTGCTATAAGCACTTTATAATTATGATTTACTATTGAAATGGGTTTATATGAAGCTGAGTCTGATTGGTCTTCACCCTATTTGGGTAATACACCTATCACATCTTTCTTCCAAGGTGCTGTTTCTTCCCATCCTTTTAAAATGCTATTAAACAAAATCTTCCAGATCTGTATACTTTCTTCCCTCATATCTTCTAGATGTTCACCTGAATACCATCTGTTCCTGGATACTTCCCTAAAGATTGATTATACATCACAGTTTTTATGTCATCTCCTATCTTAGCTTTTAGTTGTTCAGCCTTATCTTTCTCTAATCTTGGCATAATTCAGTCTTCCATAAATATTTCGATTTGTGCTCTTTCTTGGTTCCCACATTCCTCTGCTTTATATAAATGTTCATAAAATTTCTGAAATATCTCTAATACCTCTGTACGATCTCTTGTTATTTTTCTTGTCATTTGCTCCTTAAATTTGGTGACAACACTTTCTTGACTAAATCACTATGCTAAAAGCTTTTGTGCTCCAAAGCATACCTTTCAACCTCTCAGAGCAAGAAATCTGGAGAAAGCCACAAATAATGGGGGAAGAAGCACCCAAATATATGGACACTTTTTAAATATTGCTCTTACAAACTTGTTGATTATTGAATGTTGCTAGAATAACAAGTTTTGCATTAGCACAAATTTTCTGAAGGATATGGTCTGAATGTCAAATATTTGCCATTAGTTTCTCTATTCAATCCTCAATGATTTGCCAGTGATTTCCAGAAAACGAGAATTTTATGAGAAACAGACCAAAAATATGATGCAAATATCTGGACATTCTGCAAAAATCTGGATAGTTGAGAGGTATGCTCCAGAGTTGATATCAAAAACAGTTGCTTAACAACAATCTTTCTAAACTCATGCAGTTTATCAAAAATCTCCCTTATTTTCTCTTTTGCACTTAGCATTTGCTTCTCTTTTTGTTCTGCAAGACTCTCCATATTCCACAATACTTTAAACTTTGCCAGCCTCTCTAAATTTCTGATACCTCTTAACCATATATTTCGATCAGATTTTTAAACTGAGTTTTCATTTTATTCCACTGACTAATTCTTCCATCTGAAGAAAGTTTTATCCTCTCCAATAACTCTTGAATAATTTCCACTACCCATTCCTGAAATTCTTCTCTTTTTGACAGGTAGGTAGGAAAGTGCTAGTTTCTCATTTTTATTTCCTTACTCTGCATTTTTTTTCTTGCTGCATGTTATGAAATTGTTGTTGGATGTGTGCCGAAGCTTTCAGTGAAGTGCACACATTCCTGTGAAATATAATTTCTATCCAGTCTAACCCAGTTATTGTACCTTGGAGAACAGTGTGTAAATTCATAGTTTCTATTACTGAATCCATGGCTTCTTTACCAAATATTTTCATGAATTTCTTCAGAAATCTACATATTTTTTATATTTCCCTTATAGGTCCTTGTAATATTTTATTTATATATTTATTTATTTTATTTTACATTTGTTGACCTGGATAGTCTGACCCGGGATAGTCTGACTGGATGCATGTCCATTTTCAGCGGAGGCCCGGAGAGAAAAGCTCCAAGGGTAAGCAGATACAGCATTACATAATACCAGCATTACATATTACAAACAGACTATTTACAGAGATTACATAAGTAAGCAAGTTAAACAAGTTCCACAGGTTAGAGTTAATCCTGAGCGCAAGTCAGGATTAAATTAAATTACACAGTAAACTGGTTAACAGATTTTTACACATTCTAGAAAGAGTTAGCCAGGCTTGATACATTGACATAGCCAGTTAAGTGACAAATATTGTTTAAGTCTAGTTTTAAATTGACCTATGGTGGAAAGTAAGGTAATATCAGCTGGAAGAGAGTTCCAGGATCTACTTACAGAGTTTGCAAAGAGAGAGTCACCGGCTGTGTTATTAATTTTGCTAGTCTGAATTAGTAGTTTGTTAGAGGATCAAAGCGGTCTAGGATTGTTATAGGGGGTGATAATATTTTTAAGTGCAGGAGTATTGTCCGGATTATAGAGGATTTTATAGGCCATAATCAGTTGGTTATACTGGCTTAGGCTGGGTAGTTCAAGCCACCCAAGCTGATTTAGATTGATGCAATGATGTGTCCTAAAAGGCAACCCAGTGGCAAACCTAGCAATGTGGTTGTAGCAAATTGAGAGTTTGTTAAGGACAGTCTTGTTTAAATTTGAGAGTAGAGGGGATGCATACAGAAGGGTTGAAAGAAGGTGAGAGCGAGCTATGGCAATTTTAGCTAGAGAGGTTAGGAAGGCTTTTATTCTGTAAAGTGACCCTAGTGTTTTATTGATGGTTTTGATAGTTTGGTTAACATGTAGGTTGAATTTTAGATTATAGGTTCATAGGTTTATACTAGGCTATCTGCCCTAAGGCATTTATAAGCCTAGCCCAAATTTTTGTGGCTTACGCCACCCCTTATATGAAAAAATACTGTGCCCATTAGTTTGTTGTGCCTCTGTCCAGCAGTGACACAGAGATGATTCCCGGTGTAAACCTACGATCTCCCATCCACAGGTCTAGATTTCTCTTGAACAGAGTCAGCGAGGTGCTCTGCCTCACATGGACCGGGATTTTATTCCACAGCATAGGGAGTCTCTGAGTGATAAATCTATCCCTCCAGCACGTCCTGTTTATATCCGTGCTAAGGTTTAAGTCGCTTGCTCTAGTGGTTTTGGTGGATTTGGATTTTTTGAGGTGGAGCATGTCCATTAATTCCGGGTTGGACATGGCCTTGTATGTCAGGCACATGTCACCTCTGAGCAGGCGGTATGCGACTGAATAGAGCTGGAGTTTCTTCAATCTGGCAGCATATGACAGATTTTGGAGTCCTTTATCCTTTTGGTGAAGAACTTTTGGGGTCTCTCCAATTGCTGCAGATGTCGGGTGAGATACATCCCGAATGGGGCATTGTACTCGATCATTGGTCTGATAAGTGAAGAGTACAGGGGAACAATGACCTCACTAGATCTGGATGTGAATCCCTTCATGATCAGGTGGGCAATGTAGAAGGTCTTTCTAACCACTTTAGCAACGTGAGTGTCAAAGAAAGGCCACTGTCAACCTGGGTCCCCAGGTCCCTGATAACCTCTTCTGTGCTTAGTGGATTGCCACCTATATGGTAGCTTGGGGTTACCTTGTTTTTCCCGAAGGGTATGACTATACATTTTTGGCGTTTAACTTCAGGCCATGGCTCTGGCACCAGCTATCTGTTTCCGTGAGTCCCTTCTGAAGGATATCCATGTCCGATGCACTTTCCACTATGGCGCCCAGTTTGCAGTCGTCTGCAAACTTTGTCAGCCAAAGTCCTCCCATGTTGGCCTGTACTTCTGAGAAGTAGATGCCAAACAATAAGGGGCCAAGGACCGAGCCCTGTGGGACACCACTTGTGACCAGCTTGGAGTCTGACACAGTGCCAGCAACTCTAACCCTGTGGGTTCTGTCCTTAAGCCAGTTTGCAACCCATCTTGTGACATATGGGTTTACATTTAAGCTGGTAAGTTTTTCTACAATACCCGAGTGGGGTATTGTGTCGAAAGCCTTTGCAAGGTCAAGGTAGGCTGTATGGACTGCCTTTCCCTCATCAATGGCCTTGGTGACTGTTTCGAAGAAGTCGACCAAGTTCAAAAGGCATGATCTTCCCTTGACAAAGCCAAACTGGGTCGGGTCCAATGTCTGCAAGTCCCTATATCTTTGTTTATGAGCTCCATTATGATCCTCTCCATAGCTTTGCAGACTAGACTTGTTAAGCTTATGGGCGGTAATTACCAGGGTCCGTGGCGCCGCCTTTGTGGAGTGGGACCACAGTTGCCGTCACGCCACTCCTTGGGCACGTATCCTGTGGTAAGGCTGAGATTAAACAGCTGCCTTATGTGCGGGTTTAATTCCTCATTTAGCTCGTGTAGCACACAGCCGGGGACACCATCCGGTCCCATTGATGCTGTGTTTTTAGCTTTAGAGAGAGCAGCTTTCACCTGCGCATTTGAGATGTCCGGGAGGCTACACTCGGCTGGGATAGTTATCTCTCCTTTAGGGGGGGAGAGGGGGGGTGAAGTTTGCACTGAACCTGTCTGCCAGTATGTTGGCAATGTCTGTGGGTTCAGTGATTTTTGTATCATTTTGGACTAATTCTGAGCATATCTGGGAGTTTGCACCCTTGTCTATGATGACACCTAATAGTTTTGTAGAGGGGTCAGGGGAGATTATTGTGCCTTCATTTGAATTTATGGTAAAGGTGAAAGCGGTAGACCTACGTGTTGGTGAAAATAACAGCATTTTAGTTTTTTTTGGGATTTAGGATCAGATGACGTTCAGAAAGCCAGTTTTCTATTGCATTAAAGGTGGTCTGGGTAGCTGACCATAGCTCTATTGGAGATGTGGCTGGGCAAATCAGAGTAGAGTCATCAGCATATTGGATACAGCTGACTTTTTGGATGACAGTATAAAGGTCATTAATGAAGATGGAGAACAGCAAGGGCCCTAGTATAGAGCCTTGTGGTACTCCAAGGGTGTTAGGTAGAAGGTTAGAGAGTTTGTTCTGCCAGAGGACAGCTTGCTGTCGACCATTCAGGTAGGATTGAAACCATTGAAGGGCTCTTGTATCTAGACAGAATGTTTGCAGGGTGTGGATTAAAAGTTGGTGATCAACCATATTGAATGCCTTGGAAAGATCCAAGAAGAGGGCTGAGGATATATAATTATTGTTGTGATTATGGTTTATGGTGTTGGTAAAGGCTAGGAGGGCTGAAGTAGTGCTGTGATGAGGACGGAAGCCATGCTGAGTGTCTGCCATAAGGTGATTCTGGATTAGGTGGTGCATGAGTTGTCTATGAATACATTTTTCCATAATCATTGCAAGTGGCCTGTAATTAGAGAATTCAGTAATAAATTCTCACGGCCGCATATCAAGTTCCAGTCCCCACCTATAAGTAATATTCCCTGTTAGAAAATTATTATTTCTCTCAAAATTTTCTTAAGCTTCATAATAGCAGTTTTTGGTGCAATGTAAATACATGCTAGTGCAATCCTACTTCCTTGCCAATAGTCCCTCACTACCACAAATCTGGCATTGTGTTTTTTCCCCTCTTCTGTCATTGTTGGAGCCCTTCTGGTGATCAGTATTATTACTGCTCTTTTCCTTTGTCTCTGATATTATGCATAATATATATACTGAAATCCTTTCTTTGTCAAACTTCCATGCTGATTTCTTTCCAAATGTGTCTCCTGCAACATTGCTATGTGCACCCTGCATTTTATATATTTGTGAGTGTGTGTGTGTGTGTGTGTGTGTGTGTGTGTGTGTATATATATATATATATATATATATATACACGCACACACACACACACACACACACACACACACACACACACACTCATATATACATCAAATTATATATTTTTTTACCAGGGTAGGGCAGTGATCAATATTGACTAATTTCAGACTCAACAAGGGTGAAATACAAAACATTTCACATATAAAAATACAGACATGTAAGGAGTAACAGAATAGTTCAGACTAACTACATAGACAAATATGTAATTCCAGTAATCAATCACAGTGCAAAGTTCAATCAAGCAGAATATAATGTATAGCATATGCATTAGTTTCTAAAGTAAATTGTTTTCTTCAGTGAATCTTGGGAGAGGTAAAGAGACTAGGAAAGGAAATAGGTTAGATGATATGTTCTGTGTTGAAGGAAGAGCAATGCAAAGCCATTCCACCAAAGTATATCAGTATTCTTTCTTTTTTATGTGTACTTCTAAGGCCATTTACATTCCAGGATAACATGGGTGGGGGTAGCCATTATGATACAAAGCTATTGTTCCCAAATTTTATACATGAACGTTTTCTGAACGTGTATTTCTAACTTTTGTCTTAAATGCACACACTAATGTTTGGTAAACTGGTCTTTTATGCAGTTGCTTCTTCTCATCTCTATTTGAACCTATGTCACATTTTCAAGACTTTTTGCTTTAATGAACACCCTAAAAAAATATATATTTTCAGAACACCCCTATTCCCAATTTACTTAGCACAAACACACAAAACTATGTACATTTGCAGTAAATGAAGTTTAAGCCTCCACATGGGATCAATTGCCCAAAACTGACAGCTGCACCCACAGGCATAACATAATATAAAACTAAGGTTACCTATTCTAAACTGCATGCTGCAGTCTGTGTTTCCACTTACACTGACTGATTTCTGTTCTTTTCCTATCTCTATTCCCCTCTCATGTATGAAAACAGCTTGTATGCTTTCAGAAAGCATTAACATTTAGCCCTATGAAAAGCTGCACTGACTACCTTTAAATAAAACTAAATTGTTCACTGCTCTATTAAAAGGATTAACGTATTAAGCCTGTTGGGGGGGACTAATATCTGTTATTCACTTCCCATAATTTCAAACTTTAATTTTTACTGATCTGTTTGCTATTGTACCTTTAAATTGTGGATTTCCCTCAGCAAATGCTCTGAACTCTCAAGATAATTGCTTCTACCTGCAGTCAGCTCGCTTCCTTGTAAACATAGTCAGCAGTGAGAAAAAACAACTAACAACTTTGCAAATGTATGAAAGTGTCTTTGTAAATTTCACTCGGAACAGAAAGTACAAAATTCCCTTGGCCCTTCTGCGGCAGACTCTGTATCTGTCACTTAAAGCATTTGCTAAGGGGAAAAAGCTAATATCTTTGGAGATGCAAGAAACAGCATTTTTCATGGCTTTCATTTTGTCTTATTTTTCAAGGGTTTTTATTTCAGTAAATGTTTATTGCTTAAGCCATGGACATCAATCTAGACAGCCACCCTTGAAAAAAACAAGGTCAATTTTTATTTTAACAAACAACTCAAGAGCGTAGAATATAGCAAATAATGACTGAAGAAACCAGGATCCACCACTCGTACAAAATTTATTAAAACCTCTAGTGCCTCGGCAATAGCCTTTCAGGAGAATCTCCTTGGAAGGCTATTGCCGAGGTGCTAGAGGCTTTAATAAATTTTATTTTAACTCTGCATGTAATTTATTCAGTACACTTTTAAACCCCAACACAGACATCAACAGCCTAAAATCACAGCATTATATTACCTTAAACTTGCTTCTGTCTAGCCTTTTTTCACTTATGATACTGCATAGCCTGTATTTCCTACAACTAAAAAGTACTTGTTTACTTTAATTACTTTAACACACACAGTTGTCAGTCTAAACACTATCCCATCCACATTTAAAATACTCCAGTCTACACATTATACAAAATTGCTTTACAATATAACATGCAGGTACATCATGAGGTATTTTAACTACTAAAAAAAATTCTTTTATTTACAGTTACTTCTTTTTTCCCCTTTAGTGTCTTTCTAAACATTAATGACATAATGTAGCCTATATGCTTTACAGTCCATCTACAAATTTTTCAAAGTCAGCAAAAGTCCATGCTTTTGTCAGCCACTTTTTCTTGCAAAGCCATGTTTCACAAATATGATTGATGCTTTATAGTTCACCATTTATTCACTAATGTCAGTGTTGCTGGTCTTCTTCCTTGTTATCACCAGAATCTGGTTCAAGGCCAAAATACTCCTGATTCTTCAATTCAACTCTTCTGCTTTTTTATCTATCAATCATTTTCTTTTTGGACATTAGAAAAGGTTGCATTGATGACGTCTGTCTGTGAATTTTCTTGTCAGAATAATAAGAAGCTGCATTTTGCTTGCTGACTCACAGTGTGTTTGGCAACACTTTTTATTGCCTCCTTAGGCTGCTCTGCATCAGAACATCTTTGAACCTCCAGGAAAAAATGCTTTGAAGACAACTGGATACAACACTTTGAATCTCACTCCCTTATTGCTGGGGTAATTTTGCTTCTCTTCTGCCCAGTGTACAGTCAATAATCATTTCCATTTCCACAAATACTCTGCTGTCTCCAGTTTTTAATACTTTTCCTCATGCCACATTTCTGTCAGGATCAACTTTTTCTACTGGTATGATTGCATCTTTAATAATGCAGGTCTTAGCTGCTTTCTCATGGCTAGGTTTGGAGTATACACTCAATGTGCTATTTCAATTAATAAATCTTGTTGTGGAACACCACTTCAGTTGCTTGTTTATGCTTTCATAAAAATTAATATGGCCTGTTCTCTCCAGTATCTGTGGTACAGCAGAAAATCTCAGGTTTTCTTTGGCCTCTTTGTCTTCTAACTCTGTTTTAAAAAACAGTTCTTCTTGAGAAGCCTCATACTCAGCCAGCATTTTCTTCATTTTAGCCCTTCACGTTTGCCATTTTATCATCTCATCTGACTAGCTAGTAAAAACAATGTCTTCTATTTTTCCTGTCTTTTGTTATTTGAGTTGATATAGTCCTTCAATGTTTCATTTATTTTAATCACCATTGAGAATATTTGATTTATGTTTTTTTTTCTCTTCAGATTACTAGAAGCCAAGTGATCTGCTTTTTGCCGAACAGCTGCAGGATTCTTCATAGACAGTGTTTTCTCGTCACCTTTTTTGTTTGATTTTTTAAGGCTCTTCAAATGTCTTTTTTGCTAGCTTCCAGGCAGTGTACTTACTAACCAGTAACTGAACTTTACCCAGGCTTATAACTTTATTTTGTCTTTTTTTCTCTTTTCTGTTTTCCTGTTGAGAAAGCTAAAATTAAGCTGTTAGTCAGTGTACACCCCTACTCCAGCACCAGTTCCTCCAATTTTGGGTACTTTTCATGATGCATTTGCTTCCAGCCTTACCTCATGTGACTCACCCTTCAGCCCTTAAGAGACCAGATAGGTTTTATAAAGGGCCTGAGGCTGAAAACATACTTAAATCCTTACAAGAACAAGGAGAAAATAATTTAAATTCTGTGCAAATCTTCCTTGTCTCTTTTCCCATGTGTCAGAGGAACTGCTCCGCTAAACCCACTTCTTTTTCCCACAAAGACCCTAGGTCTGCCCAGAAGGTTAGAAAAATGACAAAAAATAGATTTCAGGATAAACCTACTAGAGGTTCCTTGTCTTATAAGCCTCCTTCTCCAGACAAATCAGCCTGACTGTTTTCTACAACTTCTCATCCCCCCTTGGTCCATCATGTCAGAAAGACTTACTTCATCTCTTTCTGCTTGGCAGCTTATAAATTTAGACAAGTGAGTTTTGTCCATTATTCAACAAAGTTACAAGATGTCTTGGAAGGACATTCCATCTTTCAGAGGTATCCCACCCCCTTTTCCCAGCCAAGTTCTCCTTTTGTCTCCTGTCTTACAGGGACAAGGCACAATATAATTAGTGCCTCGTGCATGAGGAAAAGGGTTTTACTTCAGACTTTTTCTGATACACAGAAAAAAAGAAAAATGGAACCCCATGGTAGATTTGTACCATCTCAGCACTTTTCTTAAAGTGCCATCTTTCAAAATGCTTCTTTGCAGATCGTCCTTTCTTACAGCCTTCTACAAGCTGTGCTGGTATCCATGGATTTGAAAGGTACTTATCTCCTTATTCCCATTCATCCATCTTGCAGGATGTTTCTAAGGTTTTCTGCTTGTTCATCACGCTTTCAGTTCTGTGCTTTACCCTTTGTGTTATCCACAGCTCACAGAGTCTTCACAGAATGTCTAGGCCCTGCTATTACCTTTTGCAGACCCCAGGGAATTTAAATTTCCCCATACCTTGATGACCTACTAATACATGCATCCCCATAGCAAGATCTGTTAAAGTATCTCCGCTATACTATCTCCCTTCTACGGAGTCTGGGGTTTATAATAAATCTAAAATGCTTGCTTTGACCCCTACTCAGGAAGTGGTCTTTTTAGGCAGACTAAACATTTATCTCATGCTTGCTTTTCTGCCACTAGAGAAGGTTCAGTCTCTGTCCATGTACTTTCAGTCCCTACAACCTCTTCAAACCTACCCTGCAAGGGAAATTCTCAGAGCTGTGGAGTTTATGGCTGTGTCCATCTCCATGATTACTTTTGTAAAACAACATATGAGAAGGAGCCAGTGGTACCTAAAATCTCTTTGGGCCCAACATTTTCACCCTTTGGACACTCAGGTCCTACTTCTTCCTTTCATTCAAACCAGTGGTACCCTCTCAGGAACTGCAGGCAGACATTTCAGACCTAGCTTGGAGGGCATGGAGTGACTCCTTAAGAGTCCAAGTTCAGTGAAACGCAAAACAAAAAAATGTAACACATCAATGTGAAGTAAATAAGGGTACTCATTCAAGTCCTGCAGATTTTTTTCCCGTTCATGGAATCCACCCCCCAGCAGCTTAACAGACAACACAATAGTGATGTGGTATATAAACAACCAGGGGGGGGGCAAGTGTTATCAGCTATGCAGACTGGCTGTTCTAGCATGGGAGAAGGCAATAAAAGCAGTCCTGTCCATACAAGCAGTTTACATTCCCCTCCAGCACAATGCCTTGGTGTATTTCCTATGCAGACCCATGGAAGATCCTCATAAATGGATGTTGAACAGGGAGGTCTTCCTAGACATATTCCAAAAATAGAGTATTTCTCAGGTAAACCTATTGGAGAAGCCCACCATATCTTTTCCTAAGGAGAGGATGTTTCTTTATGCCTTCCACCTTTTTCTGTGTACCCAAATGTTCTGTTGAAGATACAAAGGGGCAAGCCAAGAATTTTGCTGCTGAATCCCTTTTGATTCCCTCTTCTCTGTTGTCTGGCCAGTGGCCATCATCACAAGTTCATAGGTAGGTACTACACTATAGGCCCTAGGGCCTATATAAGCCTAGCCAAAAAGGTATCTTGGCTTTCGCCACCCAAGAAAATTTACCCAACACAGTGGACTTCTTCACACAAAACAGGTCTACTTTGCTTCATCCTAATGCCCTATCTCTCAGTCAGACCATGTTACAGGTTTTTCAGGAGGCGAGAAAACCTACCAGTAGAAAGTCTTATATATCCAAATGGTAAAGAATTTCTGACTGGAGTGTTGATAACAACCAGAATCCTATTTGAGCATGAATTTCTACTATTCTTTTTATATTTGTGGGAGCTCCTAAGAGACGGTCTAGCCTACTGCCCAACATTTATCTGCCATTTCTGCATGTATGCCTCTGGATACACTTCTACTTTATAGACTTGAGATCAAACAGTTTATCAAGTGTATCCTTCATTTGAACCTACTTAGGTGGCTATTCCCCCTCCATGGGACCTTAACTTTGTCTTGGAAAAACTTACTCTTCCACTTCTTTAAAATTCTATACATCGAAAACCATTCTGCTAGTGACCCTTACTTACTTCTGCCAGAAGGATTTCTGAACTTCAAGCCCTTATGGCCTCTCCTCCCTCCTTATTGTTCATAAGGACACAGTTACTCTGAGAGTCAGGCCTTCCTTTATGCCTAAGGTTGTAAATGAGTTGTGCCTCACTAAAGCTGTTGTCTTCCCACACTTTTTCCAGATTCTCAAAATAAAGGTGAAAAACACAGGCAGCTCAGATATTATTGGGATAAAGCTAAAGACATTTGGAAAACTGACCTTAGCTTCATTCCAGGATGCCTACTGGAGTCACCTTGTCTCTAAATCCATTTCCTTTTGCTACATTTAGTATGGTAAATCCTTAACTTCTCTGGTTAGTATCTACTCCTGTGGAGCAGATGAACTGATTCAGAAGAATATTCCTCTAGAACCTTTAAAAAGGGATTGATTCCAGGGATATTCTAGAGGCAGCCACTTGGTCATCTGTGCACACTTTCACAAAACATTATAGGGTTAATGCTTTCTCAATAAATAGAGCCTCCTTTGCTAGATCTGTTCTCTCTGGATTAATTGACATTTCCTGTATATCTGATCCACCTACCCTTTCAAAATGTTAAGCTTTAGGAATCATCCAATAGTACAGGAATACTGCAACAGTGAGTTAAGGAAGGATGTAGTACAGTTCTGTAAGAACTTAACATAAAAGTAGATGTTCTACTGATCAGTATTGTAGTATTTGTCATAATGTGGATAGGGTTTTGTTAGATTCAAGAGGTGGACATTTATAGAAATAGGTTGGAGAAGTTAGATGATTTGGCAGATTATATTTCAATCTGATAAATTTACTGGTTTAAATAACTCTGTAAATAATAAATGTCTTTTAAGTGATAAAAGACTGACTCTGTTGAGTAAGTGATAACTTTTATTTAAAAACTAAATGTTTATTGACACTATGTACTGTTTTTTTAAACAAATTTATACGTCTTTTCATTAATTTAATTTAATTTAATTTAATTAGTTATAATTTTGTGCTAATTAAGAGCTTGAATTGATTTGATACTAATTTGAGTGTAGTATAGATTTATTGATGTGATTGTTGGTGTTATTCTGAAGATGTCCGGCATATTTTGTGGATGAAAGTGCTTAATTTTTATTACATTTCCTTCTTTAGTTTATGTTGTGTGTTTTTTTGGAAACTAGACTAGATTTCTTCTCTAAGTGTAAACAAGCTTTGCTAGGGCTATTCTTCAAAGAGTCCTAGACTATGATGCAGCTTTCTTCTCCCTCACTTACTCAGTAAGTTTTGGTATTCAGAACGTCAGCTTAACATAACTGTAAACATTCAAACAGATCACTGTTGCATTTGTTGCTGCCTCCCCCCAGCTCCCTATGTTTTGTTATTTTTTGCCAGAGTTTGGAAGTTTTTAATGCTCCCATCTGACAGGGCATTAGTCTTCATGTCCTCTGAGGCATGAAAATTCTAAAGTTTTGGCATTCTTGCCTTTGGTTTTACTTTGCATCCCACATGTATATCAATGTCTAAGACATGTCAATGTTTTTTAAACTGGCCAGCCAGTCCTGTCCTTAGCAGGATGTCCCATATCGCTTAAGGCTACTGCAGCACTGATCTATTTGAACATCTGCTGTTATGGTAAGTTTACTTACACAACTGTACTATCTTATAAAGTGTTTAAAAGTGAACTATATCCATTGCTTACAGCTGAAGAAATGGCCTCAACAATAGCAGATGCTGAGCTATTTCAGGATTAGATGCCAACTGTGGATTTAGACAAATAAAGGCAGAAGGAAAAAGCTCCAGATTGTGTGCATTTATCATTGGGAAAGTACAAATTCATTAGACATCTGCGTGGCATTTCATCAGTGGCAAAGGTATTTCAAAGAACTGTGGCCAAGATGGCCAAAGGCTTAGAAGATGTAATTACAACTGATGGCCTGTTATTGTGGTGTCAGATAGAAAATGAACATGACAAAAAAACTGGTACAGTTGCTAAGTAGATTAAGACACAAAAATTAAAATTAAATATGACCAAAGGGAAGCTAAAAAACTTGAGTATTAAAACATATTATGAGTATTTCACTCATGATCATCTCTGTTGTATATAGTCTTACGAAACTTTACTACTCAATGGCCTGCATAACTATGTATGACTTAAAACTAATACTTTTTATATAGAATAGTATTAACTTAATGTTTTTCTAATATGTTGTAACTATACACTGTACTGTCTATGCTGTATTGTATGATTTTACAGAGCTTTTCTCCCCGGGCCTCCACTGAAAAAGGACAAATGTCCAGATGGACTTTCCTGGTTAACCAATGTAAAATAAATAAGTATGTGTTGCACTCCAACTTCAGAGGGACTGAAGCTTTACACAGAAAAGGTCAGAACAATTGTGTAAATATCATACCAGAAGAGAAGCAGGCATTACAGAAGTTTCTGAAAAAAAATGCAGTTGTTTTGCCAGGTTTGTACCTAATATACTTGAAATAACTATGCCTTTGAGAAAGCTGCAAAGCATAATTATTTTATTTTATTTTATTTATTTTACATTTGTTAACCGGGATGGTCCGACTGGATACATGTGCTTTTTCAGCGGAGGCCCGGGGAGAAAAGCTCCAACAGAGTTACATTGATAATTAGGTACAGTAAATGAGCTGAAAGAACTTAACAAAAACATAGGCTATTTACATACAAGTACAAGACTGCCATTACTATTTCTGAGATTACTACAAATGTAACATTAATAACATATTAGCAAGGACGGTAGGCAGTATAATGACATAGAGTTAGACAGGATACATATTTCTTTATCACAGTATACAAAGTACTTATCATCTTAGCTAGTTGTTTATGTTTTAGTTAATGGCACAGAGCTAGTCTGGGTTTGAGCAAGGACATAGCCAGTGTGACTTGAAGTGGAGTTTTAGAGTATTTTTGAATTGACTTAGAGAAGTTTCAAGCGTGATGTTATTTGGGAGAGAGTTCCATATTTTACCAGTGGTGTTGGCAAATAGCACGTCACCACCTAGTCTGTTTGCTGAGCGAAGGCAGCTTAGATTGGAGTAGGGAGTCATTAAGTTTTTTAGTGCTGGGGTATTCTCAGGTTGTTTAAGGATTTTGAAGGCCTCTATGAGTTGGGACTGGTTAAGAAGGTGTGGGAATTCTATCCATCCAAGCTTTTTCAGGTTAGTACAGTGGTGTGTTCTGTAGGGTAGGCCTGTAACAAACCTGGCAATGTGATTATTGCAGGATGAGAGCTTGGCCAGATCAAATTTGTTAAGGTGAGTGAGGACAGGAGAGGCATATAGTAGGGTAGAGAGAAGGTGTGAACGGGCTGTGGCTGCCCTGGCATTCGGGGTAAGGAAGGCTTTAATTCTATATAGGGTCCCAAGTTTCTTGTTGACTGACTTAATGGCTTGGTTGATATGTATATCAAATCTGAGTTTATTGTCAATGTTTACTCCTAATAGCTTTGTATAGGTGTCTGGGGAGATGATGGTCCCATTATTGGATTTTATAGTGAAGTTTTCAGTCGGAGATCTATTGGTTGGGTAGAAGAGAAGTAACTTGGTTTTGTTTAGATTTAAGATCAGGAGATGGTTGGCAAGCCAGTTTTCGACTTTGGTGAAGCTATGTTGGGTGGTAGTTAGTAGATTTGCAAGAGAGGCATTGGAACATATTATAGTCGAGTCATCTGCATATTGAATGCAGGTGGCTTCAGGGATGACTGTTTGGATGTCGTTTATGAAGACTGAAAAGAGGAGAGGTCCTAATATGGAACCTTGAGGAACTCCTATGGTATTTGCTAGTAGGCAGGAGAGCTTGTTTGCGCCTGAAAATGTGATTGCAAGCAAGAAAGTATTTTTGAAATGCACAAGAACCTAGTTACAAAAGCAATAATATTAAAATAGTAGTATGTGAATAAGCCAGTTCTGTTTCAAGTAGATTTCAGTCAGAATGGCTATGGAGGTGCTATCCTACAACAGAAAAAAATAGATCTGATGTTGCCCTTTTCATTCCTTCCTCAACTGATGGGTTCGGATCCGACACTCTGATCCAACTCATCCACTTCTACCAGATGATAGGAACCTAGAATTCTCGAGCTCCTCCCTTTATCCGTAATGCCCCACCAGCCTAAGGTACCTCAGATCTTGTTTGCTGCCATTAGGTATCAGATACAGATTCCTTAGCTCCTAAACGTTGTTTGGATATTATCCATTTTCCACTGGTGTCATGAGTTAGATCTGATGTTGTCCTTTTCATTCAGTTAGATCTGGTGTTATCCTTTTCATTCTTCATCAACAAATGGGTACGGATCAGGACCTCCGATCCAACTCGGCTGCATATTCCAGATTTTGGATCCAGCTCTTGAGCTTCTCACTCTGCCCATAATGCCCTATTCCATCTCCATTGCCTCAGATCTTGTTTGCCTCCATTGTGAACAGATGCAGGTTCCTCTCTTGAGCTTTCAGATTGATAATTTGTGAATTTTACTGATTTCTTTCTTTTACCTTTCCTGAGAAATATTTCTCCACATATTTTTCTTTATCTTTAGCGGCCCTCTGAGTTTTCAACTGTCATTAGGAGATTCTGTTTTATTTTTCTGTCCATACTATTCTATATAGTATTTCTCCATACCATTGCTGGTATTTTCCTCTAGTTTTTTGAATTCTTTACTGTTTATTTCCCCTTTCATAAAAAAAAAATACTTTCTTTGACTCAGTACTTTGCAGCACTTAACCATGTTGGATAAGCCAACTGGGTTTAAAAAATGCACTTCTTGTGGGCACAAGATCCCTAAATCAGATGCCCATATGCAGTCTGTGTACTGCCTTGGTGCTGGGCACTTGGATATTGCATGTACTATTTGCTTCACGTTTAGTCCAAGAACCTTAGCAGATAGGCAAAGCAAGCTAATTTTGAAAGGCATGCTATCAGCTACTTATTCTTCTGGGGCTCAAACCCCCTCTAAATCTAGCAAGTCAGCCCCTTGGAGCATAACAAATGCACCGCACAGAAGTCCCCAAGGTCTTCATTGGAACCTCTGCAAAAACAAGAAAAATTTCCAATCCGACATCTGATCCGAAGATGCGATCCTTGGATTTGAAGGTTTCAACTTCTGTCGTGGTATCATCATCTCCTACAGCAGCACCTTCAGATCCTAAGTCCTTGAATCCAAGACTAGTATGTCTCATAGGAGTTGTACTCCAGAATTCCACATTAAACTCATATCATCCACCCTGTCTGCTCAGTTGTTTCAAACTCCTAAGAAACACTCCAGGCAGGCCCCCATCCACAACTTCTGCTAGGTCCTCCAGAAGTTTATCAGAAGCAGATGTGGGTAGTATGATGCAAATATTCCTCAGAGCTCAGATCCAGATGGGGGTTTTACCAGGTCTGTTCTCTGTTGGGTCCTTGATTATGCCTACGACATCCAGGACCATTCTATCTCCTTCTCTGATCCATCCAGTGGATACGGAGTCCCAGGATCTGAAATCCTCAGGAAGCTGGTGACAGATCTGAGTAAAGCTTCTTCTTTGACTCCAGCTATATCCTTGACTAGTTTTGCTCTGTTACCCTCAGATCAGTACAGGTCCTGGAGCAAAAGTGTTGGTGTCAGAGCCAAAGGATTAGATTTGCCTGCAGTTTTGTCAGATCTGTCCCTCCACTTCAGAGCCTTGGACCTGGACAGTTTGCATCTGGTTCCATCCTCAAGGTGTGCATCCAAGGAAGGTCAAGACCTACCTTTGTCAGGAGTTTCAGCTCAGAGATGGCAGGTCCAAACTTCTCCAAACCCATCAACTTTTGAGGTAGTGGAAAGGGCTTTTTCTCTCCCAAGAGGACCACTGTCTCACTTTTCAGATCCTATCCCTTTTCTCTCATCTGTTCTGAGCTCTGAGTCAATCAGACCTACTCCACAGGGACAGCCAATTCCAATAAGTGTCCAGCCTGTTCCAGTAGAGGAGCTTCCTCTGTCTTCTGACACCTCAACTGAACATCCCACAGAGAAGGTGCATTGGAAGAGAATGTGCAAAAGGAGACACTTTGACTACATGTCAGTCATGGAGAATACTGATTTTGATGAAGGAGAGGGGTCCCCCAGATCACCACCATATGACATCTCATTTGGAGATATTTTAGAAATCCTAAAATAGAAAGGTGGCTGGTCTTCCCAGAACCCCTGTTCAGAAGAATTGGTATTGTTGGAGCCTTTTGGTTATGGCTCGTCTATGTCTTGGGATACCCCCAGTGGATGAATTTATTGATTTGTTTTTCCTCCAGGCTTGGAAGAAACCGGATCCTGCCAAACCCATTGCTAAAAAGACCTGATAAATTTTTAGCCCCACCAACAGACAGACACCACTGTAGCAAAGGAGTCCCAGTTGATGCTGTGGTGGTGGCGGTGGCAACCAACAAGAAAGAGCAAGCAGAACATAGCTCTTCTGTCCATCTGCCAAACAGGGAGTCTAGAACATTGGCCAGATTTGGAAAACAAGTCTTTGCTTTGGCAACCTTTGCCGAGAGGTCACTAAACTACCTGGCACTTTACTAGACTTCAGAGAGATTTGACTAAAGAGCTATCAAATACACTCTCAGAGTCCATGTATGCAGAGAAGTTCAAAAGAACATCCTTACAATTGGCCACTCGCTTATCCATATCAAACGCTTTGATGAGGTTGATCTCTTACACAGCCAAAGGTACCTCATGAGCAGCTGGTCCAGGCATTACCATAAGCAGACATGCCTGGATGTGGCCTTTTAAGGCATCCTTTCTCAGTGCTCCATTTGATGGCACCTCCTTATTTGGGTTATCAGTAAAAGAAATGTTTACCAACAGTGAACAAGATGAAAAGATTCTGTCTGCTGTGGGAATCAT
Source organism: Protopterus annectens (assembly GCF_019279795.1). Lineage (NCBI taxonomy): Eukaryota > Metazoa > Chordata > Ceratodontiformes > Protopteridae > Protopterus > Protopterus annectens. Next base: position 1,063,379,063 of record NC_056739.1, read on the forward strand.
ATTTTCTACCCCTCAGTGAACCTTTTCAGGAATTAGAATGGCTGTAAAAGTATGTGGTTCTGGAAGTCTCAGGGACATTTCCAAGATCCACTCAGTGATAATTCCTTCAGAGGCGGAGAAAGAAATTTTAATGGAAGACATCACCCTAGAGGCAGAAGAAACCATCAGACTCAGAGGAAAGGGATTCTTTTCCAGACAGGCTCTTTCAGCACTCCTGAAATTCTGCCAACTCTGGAGGCAGTCAGAGTTCGATTGTCCTTGAACCCAGACACCTGGGCAAGTATAACACAAGATTCATGGGTGTTACGAATAATATCCAGCAGTTATTACATACCATTTTTGTTAACCGCTTCCTCCAAAAGAAAGAACCTTCCCGATATTCCACCCCAGTCAAAAGAAAAAAAGCAGGATAAGAAATTCAAAAGCTACTAGAAAAAAAGAGTCATCCAAAAGGTCCCACCGAATCAAATAGAATTTGGAACTTATTCATGCTCCATTTTACTGCCCAAGAAAACAGGGGACCACAGACGCATTTTGGATTTGAGCAGTTTGGATCAGTACATAAAGAAGTCAAAGTTTTGAATGGTCACAGTACTTACCCTTTCTTCACAGGAAGTTTGAATGCACTCGACAGATCTTCAAGATGCGTACTTTTATATTGAACTAGACAGATGCTACCGAAGACACTTATGCTTTCGGCTGGGAGCCAGTCATTTCCAGTTCAGAGCCCTGCCATTTGGACTCCTCACAGCCCCCAGGGTATTTAGCAAATGTATGGCAGTAGTGGGCAGCTCATTTGAGACTAAAAGGATTCTGAGTGTTTCCATATCTAGATGACTGGCTTCTCACTGCCTCATCCAAGCATCTCCTTCTGCATGCCAAGGACTATTTGCTCCAGATTTGCAAGTCATTACGTATAACAATAAATCATGCCAAATCAAACCTAACACCAGTCCAGAGCCTGGAGTTCATTGGTACGCTTCTGCATATGACCACACAGGTGGCATTTCTACCTCCTCATCGCATGTCTACTATCAGAAGTCAGGTTCATCTTTTTCTTCTTTCCCATCCATCCCCTTCAGCAAGATCAGTACTTCAAGCACTAGGTTCCATGGCAGCAGCCATTGTACTTCTTCCTTTGACACGTTTCTTTATGCGTGTTCTCCAGTGGACTCTGGCTGTGCAATGGTCCATTCTGCATCAACCACTATCTTTTCCAGTCAAGTTTACTCCAATTTGCAAACAACACATCCACTGGTGGATCCATTTGGATGATATTCATTTAGGCCGACCTTTTGTTCTACCAACCCCAATGGCCACAGTGACCACGGATGCTTCTCTACTGGTGTCGGCAGGGGGCATTTCCTGGGAAGAACAGTCCAAGGTATGTGGTCCCCCCAAGAGGACAATCTGCATATCAACATACTAGAGATGAGAGCAGTCATACTTGCGTTGCCGCCTTTTAAGATGCTCTCCCTCTGAGGACTACTGCATTTCAGACTGACAGCATGTTTGTGGTCTGGTATATCAACAAACAAGGAGGAACTCAATCATATCCCATCTGTAGAGGGCCCATGAGAATGTGGGAATGGGTGATCTCATCAGATTACTTTCTAATTGCAATGCACATTCTGGGGAAAACCAGGGTACTAGCAAACAGATAAGTAGGTCCATTTTGATACATTATGAGTGATCTCTAGATCAGCCTGTGGTGGAAATGAACTTCTGTCATTGGGTCCAACCTTGCTGCAACCTCTTTGTGACTCCCCACAAGTGCAGCAGGTACTTTGCTCTTATCCCCCCTCAGGTGGAGTCACCGAGAGGTGCTCTAGTCCACGATTGGCCCTTATGTCTCCTTTATGCTTATACCCCTCTTCCCTTGATTTCCCAAATTTCTGCAGAAAGCAAGTCAGCTGAAGAGCTCAGTAAACTTCTTTGCCTCTTTCTGGTCTCGGCAAGTATGATTCCCCTTCCTACGTTCTCACCTTCATTATCCTCCATGGATATTGGAGCCTACTCTGGATCTCCTTTCTCATCTATCAGGGAGCCAACATTCAGACATACAGACCCTCAAACTAACCACATGGTTTCTCCACTTTCAGTAATGGATAGACAGCCCAGGCTTTCTTCTCCTGTACATGATATTATTTGGTGTCTCAAAAAGAATCTACCAAAAAAGTTTGTAAGAGCAAGTGGAAAAGATTCTCCCTTTGGGTTTTAAATAATGATCTTCATCCTTTCTCTGCTCCAGTTTCTGTGATACTTCAATTTTAGCAACTATTTTTAAAGAAGGAACAGGTTTCTCTACAATTAAACTTCAACTGGCAGCAATTTTAATTTTCACACAAGGAACAGATATTATTCCTTGGCGTCTTACTTATTCAAGATTCTTATTAGTGCTAGAAAAGACAGGGGATTTGAAACCAGTTCTGGATCTCCACAAGTTAAACCAGTTTGCTCAAGTATACAAGGTTTCGGATGGTCATGGGTCAGTCCATTTTACCTGTGCTGCAAAAGGACAGGTGGATATGCTAGATAGATCTTCAGGATGCATAGTATCATATCAAAATGAACAGGCAGTCCAGGAGATTCCTGTGCTTCTGGATGGGAGCTAGTCATTACTAGTTCAGAGCACTACACTTTGGTCTCACTGCAGGTCCAAAGGTGTTCACTAAATGCATTGCAGTGGTAGCAGCCCACATCAGGCTGCTGGGATTTGGGGTGTTTCCATATTTAGACAACTGGCTCCTTACTGCCCCAACCAGGTGTCGACTTCTACAGGCAAGGGACTACTAGCTTCATCTGCGTTCTCATCTAGAAACAACAATCAATTATAACAAGTCTCAGCTCACCCCAGCACAGAGTCTGGAGTTCATAAGTGCTCATGTGGACACAGTCAATCAGATAGCCTCTGTTCCTCTTGTCGAATAATCACGCTGAAGTCCCAGGTCAAGAAAGTGATCCAAAGTTCATCTCTTCCAGCCTGACTGATACTTCAGGTTGTGGGTTCCATGGCAGCAGCTATCACCTTTGTCCCTTTGGCTAGGTACCATATGAGAATCCTTCAGTGGATTTTGTCAACTCAGTGGTCCATCCTCCAGCATCCAACAGTCAAGATCACGCATGCATGAAAAAGATATCTTATCTGGTGGATTCATTCGTACCAGCTCTGCAAAGGCTGCCCCCTATGTTCTTCCTTGTCCCAAAGCCATGGTAACCACGGACACCTCCCAGTTCAGGTGGGGGTGCACTACTTAGGAAGGACAGTCCAAGGTATGTGGTCACCCGAACAGGCCAAGATGCATATCACTATCCTGGAGTTGAGAGCTGTCCTCCTAGCATTGCAGGCCTTTGGAGACATTCTCCCACCCAGGACAGTTGCAATACAGATGGGCAATATATCGGTAGTCTACTGCATCAACAAACATGAGGGAACCAGAGCTTACTTTCTATGTCAAGATGCTGTGAGAGTATTGAGGTGGGCAATCTCTTCCAGTCGCTTTCTAATAGCAACACATGTTATGGAGAAATCCATCATTATTGCAGACAAACTAGGCAGGTCCATTCTGATGCCTCATAAATGGTCTCTCAACATTAATGTGGCAGAGAGACAATTTTCCATCAATGGGGTTGACCCTGTCTGCACCTGCCACCCCTGGTATTCAGGTTATTGGCTAAAGCTCTTGCCACCCCTATAGTGCCTTTTTTAGGCAAGGTTCAAAGGATAAAACCCACCACTGTAACAGATACAAGCATGCAAAATCTGAAGGTAATGCTACTCAATGCTAGAAGTCTAAACTTCAAAATGCACTCTCTCGAGGCACTCCTAAAAATGGAGAACATTGATATCTGTGCAGTAACTGAGACCTGGTTCAAGGCTCCAGAGAGCACACCTGCAATACCAGGCTACAACTCTTACCACACTTTCGGCCACAAAACCAAGACCGAAACACTAAAGGTGGAGGAGTGTCCATATTCATCAAGGATATTCACACCGCCAGGCTAGTTACCCAACCCAATGCATCTGAAATTCTCCAGGTGCAACTAACACTAGGTAAGACTGCAATCCAAATTGTAGCTTGCTACAGATCCCCCACCATGCCCCAAGATTCTCACTACACATTTCTAAACATACTGGAAAATATTAAGATACAACCAAGCACCCTAATACTGGGTGATTTCAACTACCCTGCCATTAACTGGAAAAACTACTCGGGTACCAACTCCTTTTCCCAATGGTTCTTGGAATTCATAAATTCCAACACCCTGGATCAACTAATCCATTGTCCCACCAGGGGCTCCAATATCCTAGACTTGGTCATTACCAACATGGGAGATAGATGCTCCACACCAGTGGTCACCCCCTCATTGGTCAGGTCTGACCATAAGCAAATCACCCTTGACATCCACATTCCACCCCCCAGTAAGGAAACCTGCTTAAAAAACTTCTCCAAAGCCAACTTCATGCTACTGAAGTCAGAAGTGACAAACTTCACGACACCCATGCATTCGGGATCTGAAAGTTCGACTGCAGAATCCTACACTAAGGCACTGTACGAGCACATCCACTCGTGCATGAATCGTGCCATCCCAAACAGAACCAAGATGCTCTTCTCCAAAAAAGGAAGCCAATCTGGTGGTCCCCTGCTATAAACAAAGTATACAACAGAAGGAAGAAACTGTTGCAGAAAAGAGAATAATCCCAGGATGCAAAAAACTACCTCACCAGCCTCAGTAAGAAGCTGAGATCCCTCATAAAATCCACAAAAGCTAGTTACGAAAATAAAATTGCCAAAGATTCCAAAGACAACCACAAGGCATTCTATAGTTATGTCAGGAATCTAAATGGCAATGCTCAGATCTGCTCTGAGCTACAACAAAATGGCATTAAATATACTGATCCCAAGGATTTTGCCAATATCCTGGCAGATCGATTTAGTGCCAACTTCACCCCCCTCTCACCCCCTAAAGGGCCCATCTCAATACCAAAAGATTGCCAAATTCCGGTAATCACGGCCACACAAGTAGAAATCGCACTCTCCAAAGCTAAGAATACAGCATCCATGGGACCAGATAACATCCCAGGCTGTGTACTACATGAACTACAAAATGAACTGGCACCTCACCTAAGTGTCATGTTTAATCATAGCCTCGCCTCAGGCTTCGTGCCCACTGAGTGGCGCACAGCTACAGTTATCCCACTCCACAAGGGGGGTTCCGCATTGAATCCCGGGAACTACCGTCCCATCAGTCTGACAAGCCTGATCTGCAAGGGCATGGAACTCATTATCATGGAACTTATAAACAAAGACATTGGCAACTTTCAAACACTGGACCCCACCCAGTTTGGGTTTGTGAAGGGCCGATCATGTCTCCTGAATCTGATTGACTTCTTTAAATCAGTCTCCAGAGCTGTGGACGAAGGTAAGGCTGTCCACACAGCCTACCTGAACCTCGCCAAGGCCTTCAACACCATCCCCCACTTTGGAATCATAGATAAACTTACTAAGCTGGGCAGAAATCCCTATGTCACTCGATGGGTTGCCAACTGGCTTACTGACAGAACCCAGACTGTAAAAGTAGCCAACTCCAAATCCATCTCCAGACAAGTGACAAGTGGAGTACCTCAGGGTTCAGTTCTGGAGTCACTCTTGTTTGGCATCTACTTATCTGAATTACAGGCCAACACTAAGGGAATCTGGCTAACAAGGTTCACAGATGACTGCAAACTGGGAGCCATTATTGAATCCTCAAATGATGTGGATATTCTACAAACGGGCCTTACAGAAACAGATGCCTGGTGCCAGAGCCATGGGCTCAAGCTTAATGCCAAGAAATGTATAGTTGTCCCCTTTGGAAAAAAACATGTACCCATGAATTACCACATAGGTGGCAGTACGCTAAACATCGAAAGTGTGATGAGTGACTTAGGGACACAGGTGGACAGTGGTCTCACTTTCAATAACCACATCGCCACAACAGTCAGGCAATCCTTCTGTGTGGCACACCTCATCACTAAGGGCTTTTCATCCAGAAAAAAGGAGGTCATTGTCCCACTGTACTCATCCTTCATTAGACCCATGATAGGGTATAATGCCCCATTTGGTATGTACCTCACAAGACATCTGCAACAGCTGGAAAGGCCACAGAAATACCTCACTAAAAGAATCACAAGCCTAAACCAGATGCCATATGCTGACCTTCTAAATAAAACTCCAGCTATACTCTGTGGCATATCGTCTACTCAGAGGCAATCTCTGCTCAACATACAAGGCCATGTCAAACCCTGAGCTGTTGGAAATGCTCCACTTAAAGAAATCCCAATCCCTCAGAGCCACATGCTCCAGGGATCTAAACCTTGTCATCACAATGAACAAAGCATGCTGGAGGGATAGCTTCCTGACCCAGAGACTCCCCATACTCTGGAATAGACTGCCCATACATGTCAAGCAGAGCGCCTCATTGGCCCTCTTCAAAAGGAACCTTGATGATTGGATGGGAGATAGGAAATTCACCCCGGGGATCATGTCAGTCACCCTGCTAGACAGGGGTCCAGAGCAGTAAATATTGTGGGAAGAAATATCCAGGGAATTGTTATGGCTAGGCTTGTATAGGCCCTAGGGCCGATAGCCTAGTACCAACCTATGAACCATGCTGTGATCTTTTTGCATCTCCCCTCAACAAGTGGAGCAGGTTCTTTGCTCTAATCTCTCCATTAGGGGAGTCACAGAGAGATTCTGTAGTTCACAATTTTCCCCTCTGGTGTTCTTTATGCTTTCCCACCCATGCCACGAATTCCCAAGTTTCTTCAGAATGCACTTTGGTTGAAAAACACAGTAATCCTCATCAAACTTTTTTGGCCTCATCAGATTTGGTTCACATTCCTCTTGCCTCATCTTCAACATCATCAACATCCATCCTGTATTCTGGATCAGACCTCCTGTCTCACCCAACGAGCGTGACTCATCCGGACATAACAGGCCTGAAGTTGACCCCATGGTTTCTCTAATTCCATTGATTGATAGACATTCCAGGCTTTCCTCCCAAACCTGTCATATTTTGTTATCTTTCCATAAGACCTCTACTACAAAGGTTTGCAAGAGTAAACAGAAAAAGTTTGCCTTTTGGGCTCCTAACAAAGATCTGGACCCTTTTTCAGCTCCTGTGCCAGCAGTCCTTGAATTTTTAGCTTCAATCTTTAATGAAAGAGCTAGTTTCTTGAGTATTATTATATAAGTTCAATTGGCTGCTATTTCTGATTTCCACCTGGACGAGAATAATTCTATCTTAGCATATTCTAAACTATGCAGTGGCTTTCTCAATGGAGCCTTTTTGCTTAGACCTCCATTAGAAGATCCTGCTCCTCTTTGGGATTTAAATATAATGATTCAAGCCTTAACTCAATCTCCCTTTGAACTTTCAGCCAAAGCTGACCTTAAATTTTTATCTTGGAAGACCAATTTTTTAAGGTGGATATTGCATCAGCTAGAAGAGTATCTGAATTCCAGGCTCTAGCCTCAAAGCTTCCTTACCTGATTTTCACAAAGACGGTGTCATTACAAACAAACCCATCCTTTTTACCTAAGGTAGCTTTTGAGTCGCATATAAACCATGTCATTAATCTCACAGTTTTCTTTTTGAATGTTTCAAACATGTGATCTGATGTTGTCAATTTTCATTCTGTCCTTGACTGATGGGGTTTGGATCCGAGTCCTCAGATCTCAGTTGGCTTTTATAACAGCTCGTGGAAACCTTGAACTCTCTAGCTTTTCCTTTACCTAGAATGCACCACCCCCTTTACCTCAGATCTCATTTTCCACTTCCAGTGAAAAGATGTGGTCCATTGTTCTCTCAAGCTTGGGTGATAAGTAGATTTTCAAAACTTCATTTTTTTTCTACAATTACTTATAACCCACTATAGCTAAAGGTTTTTTTATTTACTGATTAGTCTTTCTCCCTTACCTTTTCAGCAAATCTCTGCTTCTTTCCTTTTTACTGTTTACAGTATTTCTGGTTACTGTTGCTAGTAACCCTCTTTTTTTCTATGATTCTTGTAGCCTTCAGTACCATTGTTGGTACCTTCTTCCTTTAAGGACTTTCTCCATTAAAGTTGTAATTTGGCTTGATTGCTGTTGTTGTAGTTGTGACTGTGCTTGAACCTTTGCTTTGGTGATGGTTGATAAAGAAAAGAGCCTGTATGAGTTCAAAAAATGTGGGAAATGCAGTCAGAAGATCCCTATGTCTGACTCACACTCCTTGTGTGTTTTTTTCTTAGGTCCTCTCCACCTCCAGGAGAATTGTGTGATCTGTCACACTTTCAATCCTAGGGTGTTGATAGAGCACAAGAACAAAATGATTCTTAAGGGACTTTTGCCTTCTTCCTTCGATGAAGTTGTATCTGGACCTTCCAAAGAAAAACCTAAAAAGACAGCAGCTACTTCCCTGAGTACCTCTTCTGTATCCTCCAGGTCCTCGGAAAAATCAGTCAAAAGAATTTCTACATATCCTATAGTTTCTTTGGATCATATGAAGAAGAAGCAAACATTTTCGGATCCAGCTGTTTCTTCAGATTTGTCTAAGACCAAGTTCAAGCCCTTGGATCCGACAGCTTCTTTGAATCCAAAGTATCTGACAACTAAAAATTCATCAGATCTGAAGATCTCGGATCAGATATCCTTTTTAACAATTCTGCCTAGAATGAGGTACTCTCCTTTACTGGACCTCGTTCCATCTAGAGTGCCCTCCCCATTTTTAGAAAGATCAAAGTCTCCATTGGTCCAATACACTCATTCATCCAGAAGTCTCACCTAAGGACACATAGAGAGGAAAGTGAGAAAGATCCTCTCAACGCAGAGCCAGCCTGCCCTTTTCTCGGCTCCTACCCCATCAGGTTATGAGTTCCATGTGTCCACTACTCCTCCTCTACCACTTCCTCCTTTGACTTCTATCCAGGTCTCAGAACCCTTTGATCTGAGTTGTCTGGTACTGTCTTTTTTGGATCAGAGGATTCTGATATCCCAGATCAGAGACTTTCTCTGAGCTCTTCAGTTCAACTGGATCCAAAGAGCTCTTGGAGCCAATTCTACCCCATTGGGTCGAAAGTGCTACAGTCAACTCCAAGGGTTTTGCATCCCAGAGCCACAGTAATGGTCAGTTTGGCTGAGCAGCTGTCCTCGGAGCAGGGCGGGACTAGGGATCAGAGGCTTGGCCTCCCAGATCCATGCCCATATCTCTCTCCAAGTTGGTCTGCCTTCAGAGTTTTAGAGAGCTCTGGTTGCACCTCAGACCCAGGCAATGCCTCTCCCTTTGGATCCTTTGTCTTCTTCTGCTCTGCCTCTGCACCTTGAGTCTTAGCCTCTGGGACAGCCAATACCAAAACCCTAGGCTTCCCAACAGGGTTTCCCCTCTTCTTCTGATACCTTCCGGGAATATCCCACTGAGGAGGTCCCTAAGAAGAGGACATGCAAGAGGAAGCATATCGATTTCCCTGAATCAGTCACAGACGACACAGAATTTGTTATGGGCAAAGGGTCCCCACGGTCACCTCCTGAAGATGTCTCAAACAGAGAGGTGGCTGAAAGCCTAGCAGCCATTCATTAGAAGAATTTATACTACTAGGTGTTTTTGGTACTGGCCAGTCAACTACCTGGGTGGTCCAGCCACTGATGAGCTCCTGGAGTTGGTCTCGTAGCAGGCATGGAAGGAACCTGACTCCATTGAGCCCATTCCCAAGAAGCCATATATGATTATGACCCCCTCCAGAGTCTAAACAGTTTTGGTCAAAAGGTCCTCCTGTTGATGCCATGGTTGTTGCGGTGGCCACCAGAAAGTAACCTGCTGATGAAAGTACCTCTGTCCAGCCTCAGGACACAGAGTCGTGGGTGATGGACAGATTTGGGAAGTGTGTCTATGCTTCAGTGACCTTTGGCGTAAGATCTCTGAACTACTTGGCACATTTTACTAGACTTCAGAAGGATATGAGTAAGGAACTTTCAGGTACCCTCAAAGGACCTGTGTCTGAAGAGGTAAAGGATTCGGTCACTTCTCAGCTGGTGACTGTACATTCGATTTCCAACTCATCCATGAGACTTATTTCTAATGTGGAAGAAGGAACCTCAAGGCAGTGAGTTCAGGCGTAGACATTAAGAGACATGTCCAGATGCTTTTGTGTGATTTGCTGAGCCTTATAAGTCTACTTTCATTAGTGCTTCCTTTGACTGCACCTCTGTTTTTGGCCCAAAGTAAAAGATACATTATTCAGGTGTGAGAATGATGGAAAGACCCTTTATGCCATGGGTGTATGTTTTCCCACTCTCCAAAGATCCTTTTTAAGGAATCATTGAGATGGTGGAAAGAAGTGGTTCAGAAAATCACAAGGATCTTTCCAGGACACAAATGGAGGTTCTTCCCCAGAGACAGAGGGGGAAGTTCAAATGGTAGATGCCACTGTCATGGCATAGGAGGCTCACAACATCAGGAGTCCAGAGAATCCTTCTTTGACAAACCCTTCCAGTGCTGCTGAATGAAGGCCCAATTGTCCCTCTCTAGAGGCAGTCGGAGGTCATTTGTCCCTACACCAGAGAGCCTGGCTAGAAGTAACAGAAGATACGTGGGTGCAAAGGATCACATCCAGAGGATATATAATACCATTTTCCCTTTGTTCTCTAATCTACAGAAAAATCCCTGATGTTCCACCCAGTCAGAGGAAACAAGTAACTACTCAAATACAAAAGCTGCTAAACAAAAGAGCCATCTAAGTAGTCTCCTAGACCAGAAAGGATCTGGAACTTACTTGAGATTCTTTTTAGATGCAAAGAAAACAGGGGACTGGAGACCGATTCTGGATCTCAGCAGTCTGAACAACTGTGTTCAGAATATAAAGTTCTGGATAGTCATGGTTCAATCAATTCTTCTTTTTCTGGAGAAAGATGACTGGTTATGCTCAATAGATCTCCAGGATTCGTACTGTCATATAAAAATAAACAGGTGAGGCAGGAAATTCTTGCACTTCTGGCTAGGAGCTAATCATTACCAGTTCAGAGCAATGCCGTTTGGTCTCACCAGAGCTCCCAGATTGTTCACCAATATATGGCAGTGGTAGCAGCTCACTTGAAACTGCACAGAATCTGGGTATTTCCTTACTTAGATGACTGGCTCATTTCAGCCCTGACCAGGCATCAACTTATCATGGCAAGAGAAAAGGTAATCCAGATTTGTGTGTGCCATAGCCATAAATTTTGAAAAGTCAAATCTTCAATAGAGTTCATAGGGGCGCTTCTCGACACAAGGTCAACAGTAGCTTCTCTTCCTCTTTCTAGAGCTCAGATTTTAAAATTGCAAGTCAACAAGATATTTTTCAGTACTTCAGTCCCTTCAATTTCAGTTCATTCAATCTGGTCTTACAAGCACTAAGGTCATTGGAGGCAGCAACACCCCTTGTTCCAATGGCCAGATTTCACATGAGGATTTTTCAATGGATGTTGGCATCTCAGTGGTCAGTTCTTCAGCTACCTGTATCCACTCCAATGCAAATCAGCAGCTTATGCAAAAAAAGATCTGATGTAGTGGACAGAGTCAGAACAACTGCTTCAAGGCGGTCTATTGATTCCTACTCACTCCAAGGCCATAGTGACCATGGATGCTTCCCAGATGGGCTGGGGAATGCATTACCTGGGAAAGACAAGGCCAAGGTATGTGGTCTCCCAAAGAGGCCAATTTGCATATCAGTGTTCTGGAGTTGAGAGCAGTGCTTTTAGCGTTCCAAGCTTTTCAAGATGCTCTCCCATTGGGAATGATTGTGATATATACAGACAATGTGTCAGTTGTTTGGTACATCAACAAGGAGGTACCAGATCATACCCCCTATGTCAGGAAGCACTATCAGTGTGGCAGTGGGCGATCTCTTCCAACCACTTTCTGTTAGCAACACACATTCAGGGTAAGACGAGTATGCTAGCAGACAAACTGAGCAGGTGCATTCTGTTACCTCATGAATGGTCCCTCAACCAGAAAGTAGCGGACATGATCCTCCGTACGTGGGGCCAACCTTAATGCTATTTCTTCGCATCTCTCCTAAACAAATAGTGCAGCAGCTACTTTGCCCTCATCCCCACACAGGGGGAGTCACCAAGGGATGCTGTACTCCAAGACTGGCCCTCTGGGTTACTGTATGCTTATTCACAGATCCCTCTGATATCAAAATTCCTTCAGACAGCTGCCAGGTTGAAGAGCAAGATCATTCTTATTGCTCCCTTTTGGCCTTGACAAATTTGGTTCTCCTTCCTATGGCCTTATTTGATCCATCAGCCCTGGATTCTGGATCTAGTTCCAGACCTTCTATCTCATGCGACAGAAATAGTTCATCAAGATCTTCCAATGCTCAAACTGATAGCTTGGTTTCTCCATGTCCAGTAATAGCCAGACAATCCCTGTTCTCTTCCCCTTGGTACGCAAAATTCTATTATCTTCAATCAAACCATCTACAAGGGAAACTTATGCTAGCAAATGGAAAAGATTTATGCATTGGGCACTTCAAAATAATGTGGAATCATTTTCTGCACCTATTCACACTATCCTGGAATTTTTGTCTTTACTTTTTGATCAAGGGGCCAGTTCTTCCACAGTAAAGGTTTAATTAGCAGCAATTTCCAGTTTTCATGTTGGTCTTGATGGCTCTTCCCTTGCTTCCCCTAAACTTTGTAAAATCTTTCTAAGTGGAGCACTGATGTTAAGACCTCTAGTTAAAGATCCTACTCCACTGTAGGACTTAACTCTGGTACTGCAAACCATGGTTCTTCCTTTGAACCTGCAAATACTTGTGATCTCAAATTTCTGTCTTGAAAGACTATTTCTGGTGGTCATTACTTCAGCCAGATAATCACAACTTTAGGCTTTGATGGTGAAACCTCCATGCCTAATTTTTCATAAAGACAGAGTTACATTATGAACTAATGCATCCTTTTTCCAGACGTTGTATCAGAATCCAACTTTAACCAATCTATCAATCTACTATTTTTCTTTCCAAATTATGAAAACAAAGGTGAATATTTGTTGCATTCATTAGATATGCATAGACAATTGCATTTCTACTTATACAGAACAAAGGACTTCAGAAAGTCAGATCAGTTATTTGTTTCCTTTGCGGAAAAGAAATTGGGCAAGCCAGTGTCTAGAGTTTCCTTAGCCATATGGCTGACTAATTGCATTTCTTTCATTTATGATAAATTGAATTTACCTTTAACTAAGCAATTGCAGGCCCATTCTACAAGATCAATAGCAGCTTCTTCAGCCTTTCATTCAGGAGCCTCCATGGATGATATTTGTTCAGCAGCAACTTGGGCTTTACCTCACAGCTTCATCTCTCATTATAAGCTAGACTTAGTTTCTAGAAATAGGGTATCATTTGCCTCAATGGTGCTTAGGAATATCCTTCCTTGAGGCCACCCTGGGATTATAGTAGCTGGGGATTCTGTCCCATCAGTCGAGGATGGAATGAAACTTGAGAACATCAGGTAAAGAAGTTATGTACTTACCATAACATTCCATATGTGTTGTCCATTTTCATTCTTCCTCGACTCCTGACTTACTAGAGCAAGGCAAAATTAAGTGGGCAAGTGGTCCTTCTTTGTCAGGTTTCACAAACCGACTGCTGAGAATTAAGTGACATCTCTCACTAATACCTAAATATCATCTCATTGCTGGCTATAGAATGACATCACATCTAGTCATCTGACTCTAGTTCCCACACTACCCCCTTTACTAGACCCCCTTTACTAGACACTAAGCCAGAATCTTGGAAATATGTGTCACCATACACACACACATAGAGCTTTGCTAAGATGTGTTATAGCATCTGGAAGCTATAAAACCATTTTAAACCTTCCACCCTTCCAGGATAGCAATTAGTTCACCCCTAAGGACAATACAGTAGGAGTCCTAGTCCTGGTTTTCACAGACATTTCTTCTATGGCTGCAGTCAGAACTGTAAGATATGATCTTTATGGCCTAAACCAGGTAATTTAATTTCAGACTATTTTTCAAAATCAGCTAGACTGCGATTAACCTCTTCTGTTCCAGTATCCTCTGTTACAATATATTAATTTCAACCATTACAATACAGTCTGATCGTTTCTGTCCAGCAGGACCTACTCTTGGTACATTTTTAACACAAGCAGCTTTACAAATAGATTTTTCAACACAAGCATCTGTACAAATCAGATTGATATACAAATGACATATAATTCTTTACAAAACTCCAGCTTGCTATGCTGGTCTATGTTACACATCCATTGCCACACTTCCCCTGGCATAGTTGGCAATACCTGACATCATCACAAGCTGTATGCACTGAGTAACATCCTTTCCAGTCCTTGAGGTACCATGTAGGTACATGTTCAAATATGTGTTGCAAGTTTTTTCTGTCTGTTCCCACCTAAGCTTCATTATTACATAGACATGGAACATTTCACATCCATCTTCCATTTAATTTTTCCATGAACATTTCTATTTTGTACATATTTAAGTGATCTTGAAAATAAATATGCACTTTCCATCTGTGTTGTTCATTTTCATTCTTCCTCAACAGATGGGTCCGGATCTGACAGTCGGATCTAACTTGGCCACTTCTACCAGATCATCGGATCCCAGAACTCCCAACCTCCTCCCTTCACACTCAAAAGAGCTGTACTGGATGGAATGAGTTTGTACTGTTTTTCTGTATCTGTATGAATCTATCCACCTGTGTTAAGTTTAATATTTCCCCTGACTGAAACTCTGTTTATTGTAAATAGATATTTAGTATTTTCATGTTTTTTATTATTTATTAAATATAAACTAACTAAATAAATAAAGAAAGAATAATTAATAATAAGTAAGTAAATGATAATTTATAAATATAAATATTAACTTTTCATTGTGGCTTATCGTTCAGGAAATATTTAACCTTTGAGAGTACTTATATGTATTTGGTGACACTGTGGCCTCTCCTGAATGTATTGCTGCATTGGTCAAACACTACCATTTGTATTAATATTAATTTTACTCAGTATAATTGGATACCCTTGTAAAAGCCATACAGTAGCTGGCTTTGGAGTATTATGGTGGCAATATCTACCTTATAGTCTAGGCAGAAGGGGCATAGCTGGTAAATCTGTGCCAGCCTTTCCAAGGTGTGTGTGTGTGTGTGTGTGTGTGTGTGTGTGTGTGTGTGTGTGTGTGTGTGTGTGTGTATGAAAATCAAATCTCTAAGAGTGTGGGTGTCACCCACTTGGAGCAGGGACAAAGAGCACTGGTTTCACAGAGAGGGTGGTGGAGGACTTGGCTTGGAACACTCGGCTGAGGACTCAACTCTACAGCTGTGGTAAGCATGAAGTTTTATTTGGGGCCTGGAAAGAGAGAGAGAGAGAGAGAGAGAGGGAGGGAGTCCAGCCCCAGGACGGGAGTGTGTTCCCTATGTGCTTTTATGGGAAATTGTGCTTGGTGCAGAGAGTTGCATCTGGAAATAGTGTGTGTATCTATTTTCTTGTTTCAAGCGAATGTCCCTCACTGGTGAGGATTGAGTTCCCTTGATTACTGGCTCAGAGGAGGGATGTCACACAGCTGTTTTCTGTAAATGAACTGCAAACCAGGCAAGGAACCACAGACAGCAGATGAGTTGAGTAGAACCTATTTACCAGAGATGCACAAAGAATTGTAAGAGAATCTAACAGTTATCTTTTTATGTGTGACAAAAAAAGAAATAAATAATTGCGATAGCATTGTCTTAGAAGTGCAGTTACCAGAAGAGTTACTGTCAGAGAGTGGCATAACAAAAAGCCATTGGTAAGGAAAGAAATTTGGTTTTATTGTTCCTTCAAAGAAAAAATAAGTTGTGTCCGAATCTTAATTTTACAGAGCTGACAAAGTAGTTCCCACTCAACTGAGAACATATTTTCTTGACAGGGTAATTTAATCATATCAGAGAGAAGTAATATATAAATAAGGAGCAAACAAATACAATGTATTGGTCAGGAATTTCAACTCGGATAGTACAAGTAGCTCAGAACTTTGACACATAGAGCTCATACCATAACACCAGTCCAAAGGAAACGGTGATGACATACCCAGTTCCAAGAAGACCATGGAATTAAGCATAGATTTATTCCAGTTTAACTCACTTGTACCTACAGCACTGATTGTAATTTTTCAAAATGGCAGCCACCGTGGCAGTACCACACTGCACTCATTCATATCATACCTAGCGCTCCTGTATTTGTGGCAGTTATCAGCTAGCTTGTCTACATTTATTTTATTTATTTATTTTAGTACTTATAGATGCAGAATCAATGGCCACTAATTAATGATGTTATATCCGTTATTGTGTCTAAAATAAAATATGCTTCCTGTTGAATGTTTTACATTTCAGTGAATATATACCACTCATACTGTTGTCTCTGCTGTGTTCCTCTGAAAGACATGCCACACTTGGCAGTATACTCTACATCATGGCCAACATGATATACATGATATGCATCTGCTTTTGCTACCAGTCTGATACAGCAGTATATTGTATGCATCATTTATGTAGGTGTAGATGCATCCATTTTTCTGCAGTTGCTTCTTTTATCACAGTGCTGGTTCAGTCAGCCTCACCATATGCTACACTGGTTCATGATGTGAGCATACTTACAACTAATTGACTGTCAAGACTTTTGTGTAGCTGAATGAGAAATCATGCAGACTATATGCAATAGAAAGAGTTCCTGCACTTAACCATTTAAACAGTATCTTCACTGTAGCCCATGGTTTTTGGATGTTTAATATTTTTTGCTGGGCCAAGTTACATTGAGTGTGCAGCATGTAGTTAGCGAATTCAGGACAGCAGAGATCGTGAAGTGGCAGATCATGAGTAGTTTTCCAGGTAAACATCTAGTGCCTGCATTGCTTCTATATTGTGTTGCTCCTTCTCTTCCTGATTTGATACCCCATACAATGTTTTATAGTACATATGCTCCCACATTGGGAAAATGAGTTTATTGCTTCATTTATTGATATCAGAAAAGTGCATAACAACTTTTGTTACATACCTTTTAAAGTTGCTGTGCTCTAGTCTTATGCTGCAGCAGATATAGTAGCCACTACGCAACAGTGTTTGAGACAATGTGCTGCCATGCAAAAAAGTGAATCAGTGAAAAGGTAGGGCGGAGTGTAGTAAACTAAAAGTTGTAACAGACTGTAAAGCTGTGGGTTGTCAAGAGATACATGTCACTTCTATCTGCCGTCTGTTGATAACAATAAATGTGTTATAGCTATCAAAGCTGTAATGTACTTATTACTCCTACATGTTTTTCTCTCTCTGTAACTGGCAGTACATTGGGGTGGCTAAAGCTCCATGTACTACAGAGAGTTATGATTAGGTTTTTGCTCTCATAACCAGTTTCTGTGCTCTTAAAATGGATGTCAGGATTCACCTCTTGAGCTTTGCTTCACTTTCAAGATGAATTTTTTGACATCCATTTCTCAAACACATAGTAGTCTGGTTGTGATCACAGAACCTGTTATAATTTTCAGTGTTATTCATTATCAGTGGCACATTGATCCGATACATTACAACCCTTTAATTATGATAAGGAGGTTCATGTTTGGAAAGAGAGAGGAGTTGTTTGCTAGGGAAAGCTAGGTAGGCTCTCCAGTGCTTCCAATCTTAGAGTAAAGATGTTTGCTAATTCATTTCCTTGTAAACTAGCATTAGTAGAAGAATTAAGTTGAAAAAAAAATAAAGAGGAAAAATATTGCAAATATTAAATGTGGCTCTGAAACAAAGAGTATGGAGACATAACACAGGACATTATGAGTTACAGAATAACAAAGCAAGTAATGAGATTATTGAAAGTGGCATTTAATATGTTTAAATATGAGGCAGTTTTAACAAGAGGATGTGAATCATTACCACATAAAAAATAGCATGAAACATGACCTATCAGGGCCTTGGGAATTACTATTTAACTGTAGCCTCCAAACAGGCTTTGTGCCTCATGAATGCAGAAAGGCAACAGTTATCTCTCTGCACAAAGGTGGGCTATCTACAGACCCTGGGAACTACAGACCCATAAGTCTCACTAGTCTTATATGTAAAGCCATGGAAAGAATTATCATGGAGATGATCAACAGAGGTATCATAAACATCCAGATACTGGACCCAACCCAGTTTGGTTTTGTCAGGGGCAAATCATGCCTACTCAACCTGGTGGACTTCTTTGAGAAGGTCACCAAAGCAATGGATGAGGGCAGAATCATTCACACTGCCTACCTTGACCTGGCCAAGGCATTTGAAACAATACCCCACTTGACCAATAGTGACAAACTCAGGAGGTTAGGTACAAACCCGTATGTCACCCGGTGGATAACCATCAGGCTCACAGACAGGACCCAGGAAGTTAGAACTGGGGAGGCCACCTCTACAAAGTGGGCAGTCACAAGTGGAGTCCCTCAGGGGTCAGTCCTTGGACTGCTCCTTTTTTGGCATTTATGTCTCAGAAGTCCAGGCCAATGTCAGTAGTCACTGGCTGACTAAATTTGCAGATGATTGCAAATTAGAAGCTGTCATTGAATCTCGCACTGACACAAATATTCTCCCGGAGAGGCTGACATAGATAAACAACTAGTGTCAGAGCCATGGACTAAAACTAAATGCCAAGAAACGCATAATAGCATCCTTTGGGAAGTCAACCATCCCTAGTAACTATCATACTGACAACACACCCATTAGATTTGACCCAATAGTCAGGGACGTAGGGACACACATAGATAGTAATCTAGCCTTTGACCATCAAGTGTCTACAGTGCTGAGGAAATCATTCTATGTTGCGCAACTTATAAACAAAGGTATGGCATCTAAGTCCAAGGAAGTCATTGTTCCACTGTATTCCACATTCATCAGGCCTGTCATTGAGTACAGCTCCCCCTTTTTTATGTAGCTAACCAGGCATATCCAACAACTGGAACATCCACAGAGGTTCCTCACTAAAAGAATACAAGGATAAGTAAAATGTCCTATGCAGACCGCCTCAAGGCCCTATCCCTGTATTCTGTCTCTTGCAGGCTTTTGAGAGGGGGATTTGTGTTTGGCATTCAGGCCATTATCAGACTCTACTCTGGTGGACCTCCTGCATATCCACAAAACAAATAGCACCAGAATTACCCATTCTAAAGACTTAAACCTTGCCTGCGATATAAATAGGACCTTCTGGGTTGATAGGAATGTATCCCAGAGACTACCCCATCTGTGGCCCAGAGACTACTCCGTCTGTGGAACAGGCTCTCCCTCCATGTGATTCTTTGAAACAAAGTTTCTTGTGGTCAGTAAAGTGCACCAACAGGCACCAAAGAGAAAAACTGAGAAAATGCTAGGTGCACACCACTTTGAAGTAAGTGAAACTTTAATAAATAGACATAAAAGGCTATAAAACAATAAGTCAGGCACAAAAAGTAAGCGTTTTCGCTATCTGCCAGGTAGCTTCTTCAGACCTAAATCATAACAGTCAAACCATCTGTATTTAAATGCAATGATGCCAGTTAGAAAAAAGAACTGATGAAGACATCAATCATCATTTAAAAACACAGTGAACCTAGTATAAAAACCTGTTGGTAATGATGCTTACAAACATTGTTAAAACCTTTTTATATATTAAATTATTTAGGTCTGAAGAAGCTGACACTGAGAAGAACATGGGTGTGTGTGTGTGTGTGTGTGTGTGTGTGTGTGTGTGTGTGTGTGTGTGTGTGTGTGTGTGTGTGTATCTGTGTGTGTGTGTGTGTGTGTGTGTGTGTGTGTGTGTGTGTGTGTGTGTGTGTGTGTGTGTATATATATATATATATTTATATATATATATATATATATATTTATATATATATATATATATATATATATATATATATATATATATATATGCAGTGGCTATAAAAAGTGTACACACCCCTGTTAAAATGCCAGGATTTTGAGATATAAAAAAATTAGACCACAATAAATAATTTCAAAACTTTTCCCACCCTTAATGTGACCTATAACCTGTACAATTCAAATGAAAAACAAACAAATCGGTTAGGGGAAAAATGTAAAAAAACAAAAAATGTGCAATAAGCTGGTTGCATAACTGAGCACACCCTTATACTAACAGATTTGTTTGTTTTTTAATTGAATTGTACAGGTAGTAGGTTACATTAAAGGTGGAAAAAGTTTTCAAATGATTTATTGTGGTCTCATTTTTTATAGCAGAAAAACCTGGCATTTTAACAGGAGTGTGTAAACTTTTTACATCTATGTTGGCAATATCAGTTGGTTCTGTATATTTAGTGCCATTGTGCTGTAACTCAGAGCAGATCTGAGTGTTGCCATTGAGATTTTTGACATAGCTATAGAATGCTTTGTGATTGGCTTTAGAATTAGTGGCAATTTTGTTTTCGTAACTAGCTTTGGAGGATTTTATGAGGGATCTCAGCTTCTTACTGAGGCTGACCAGGGAGTTCCTCCAATCATGGGATTTTACTCTTTTTTTTTCAACAGTTTTTTTCTTCTGTTGTAGAGTTTGTATGGCAGGGGACCACCAGATTGGCTTCCTTCTTTTGGAGGACAGCGTTTTGATTCTGTTAGGATAGCACAATCCATGCACTCGTGTAGGTGCTTATAAAGTGCATTTGTGTAGGATTCAGCAGTCATACCTCTACTGTCCGTCTGCATGGGTGTCGTGAAGTTTGCCACTTCTGTCTTAAGAAGTGTGAAGTTGACTTTGGAGAAATTTTTTAAGGTGGTTTCCCTAATGGGGGCGGGGGCGGGATGTGGATGTCTAGGGTGATTAGCTTGTGGTCGGATCTGACCAATGAGGAATTGACCTCTGGTGTGGAACACCAGTTGCCCATGTTGGTACTGACCAGGTCTAGGATATTGCTGCCCCTGTTGGGGGTGTGGATAAGTTGAGCCAAGGCGTTGGAATTTATGAATTCCAGAAAACGTTGAAGAAAAGGGTTGGTACATGAGTAGTTTTCCCAGTTAGAATTTGAATTAGAATTAAAATTGAAAAGGGTCTATATGAATATGATTCTGAAGTGTCTTTACCCTCTTTAGGTAGTACAACTACCACAGCTTTTTTTAGCAAGATGCTGGTCCCTCCACACTTTTTAAAAACTGTTGTACAAAATGTGCCAGATCTTTATCACTTTTTCCCTCCTAACTTCGACACATCCTCAAGAATACTGTCTGTTCCTGGATACTTCCCTATTAATTCATTGTACATCATAATTTTTGTCTCATCTCTTCTTCATATGTTAGTTGTTAATTGTTGATTCTGATATTCTTGTAACCTGGGCATCATTAAGTCTTCCATACGTATTTGCATTTTTGCCTTTTCTTTGTTTCTACTATTCTCTGCTTTATACAAATTGTCATAATACTTCCAAAATATTTCTAATACCTCTATAGGATTTCTGGTTAATTTTATTGTCATAGACTCAGTAAGTTTAATGATAAACCTTTTGACTCTCTATTGCTTAAGTCACTGCATTAAAAGTTTTTTGTGTTCTGGAGTTGTTATTAAAAACATTTACTTAACAGCAACCTTTCTAAACTTGTGCATATTATCCAAATACTCTCTTATTTTCTCTTTAGCACTTGCAATTGCTATTGTACTTGTTCTGTCAGATATCCCAGTTCCCTATTATATGATCGAAGATGCATTCTTTCAAATGCGTCTTGATCGAACTTGAAAGCACGAAATGGCAAAATACCGAAACAGCATATAAGCAAATTTTTTCCTTGGGAAAGAAATCGCATGGCCGCCTTCATTATTTTGTCATTTACGTCACTGTAGTGCAATCTCAGAGTTGGTATATTTAAGTAGGGGGGGTAGAGGGCACAGCCCCCCATTTGGGTGGTGTGGGGAGCGAAGTCCCCCCACTTTATGTAATGTTTTAAAGTTTTTTTTTTTTCCTTTTTTGGAACAGCGATTTTTTTTTTCCCTGGGGAAAAAGTTGCTGTTCTAAGTGTTCGGGATTGTATGCTTTCACTTACATGGCGTCAATAAATCTGCATTCACTTTTTTAAGCATTCACTGATTTAATATATACCCGATATCCCATATTCTGCAGTACTTTAACCTCTGTCAGTCCCTCAAAGTAATTCCTATCTCTTCTTTCCCATATATCTTTCTTTTTTATGTCTACCCCATTTTTAAATTTTATTTTCATTTTATGCCACTCATTAACTATCCTTTCTAAAGAAATTTCTGTTTTCTATAACAACTCTCGTATCATTTCCACTACCCGCTTAAGTGATTGGCCATCATAGGGAATTTGCCCTTTTTCCCACTGTAGTGTGTTCTCAGCGTTAATATATTTACTTAGGGGGGGAGTACATTGGAGGGGGGGTCTGCAGGGCAAATTCCCATAATTTGCAGAGTTTTAAATTTTGTTTCATTTGTTATGATCAGTGGGTGGGCATCTTTTTTCCCTTGTGAAACTTTTCGCTTAAACAATTGTTCACGTAATTGAGCTTTTGCTTATGTCAGTTCGACTAATAGTGATTCGCTCAATTAAGCTTTCATTTAAATTATATAGACCCATAATATACATCCTAGTGTATACTATTGCAAATGTAACCCTCCTTCCTTCCCAGTAGCTCCTTACTTCCACAAGTCTACTATTATCATCTTTTTCCCCTCTTCTGTCACTATTGGAGTTCCTCTAGCATTCAGTATTATTCCTCCCCTTTTCCTTTGCTCCTGATATCCTGCTGAATGTCCATCTTGGTCCATCTTGAAATCCTTTCTTTGTCAAATTCACATGCTCATTTCTATCCAAATGTTATCTTCCACAACATTGCTGTTGGCACCCTACATTTCTACATTCAATTTTCTACATTTCTACATTGTACACTACATTCCATGATAATATGGACACAGTAGACATTATGATAGAAAGCTGTTACTCACACTTGTTATACATGACAGTTCTTTTAAATGTGTATTTCCAGCATTTGGCTTACAATCACACACACTACTGTGCAGCTGGCTGATCTTTTAAGCATTTGCCTCTTCTCATCTCCATTTGAATCTGTCACACTTTTCAAGACTTCCTACTTGAATGACAACACTCAAAAAATAAATAAATAAATGCATGTTTAGAACCCCACCCCCTTTTATCTTTGAACAAACACACAAAGGTCTAAGCATTTTCAACAAATGAAGTTTACTGCACCCCACTCCACCCCCACCCCCCAGTTCAGAGCAGTTGACTCAAAATGATGGCTGCATCCGCAGGCACTATCTAATCTAAGAGTAAGGTTACTTATTCAGAAGTGTATGTTACTACCTGTGTTTCCACTTGCACTGATTGTTATATGTTCTTTGTTCTCTCTCTCCCCATCCCAGATGTTAAAAACAGCTTTCATGCCTTCAGTAAACATTAACATTTAGCCCTAAGAAAAAGCTCACTGGCTACCTTTAAATAAATAGGCTAAATTGGGCACTATTCTATTAATTGCAGTAAAGTATTAAAACTGGTGAAGAGGCTGCCAGTTCATATTCACTTCCCACAGTTTCAAACTTTTTCACTGAACTGCTTGTCACTATACCTTTAAATGTTACCTTTTTCTCAGAAAAGAGTAGTCAGAGCTCTCAGGATTAATTGCACCTGCATACAGCTCCTTTCCAAGTTAAAACAATCAACAATTAGAAGTAGAAGCTAACAGTTTTGCAGATAATTAATACATTTCTCTTAAAACACAATGTACAGACTTCTGGACAGCTGAATACTTGTCTTCCACTAAAAGCATTTGACAATGAAAAAATGAGTCACTAACTTTTTAGATGCAAGACAGTCTCCCTTTGTCTCATACCTGTCAACCTTTTAGAGCAAGAAATCTCGACAAAACCATTAATAAAAGTGAGACAAAGGTCCAGAAATAGGGACAATTTTAAAATATTGCTCTTACAAACTTAATAAGTTGGTAGAAAAACACGTTTTGCATTAGCATGAATTTTCTGAAGGATATGAAGTCTGAAAATCAAATGTCAGTCATTATTTTCTAGTTTTTGCCACTAATTTGCCAGAAAACCACAATTTTATGAAAATGCACCAAAATATAAGGCCAAATCTGTGCATTCTGCAACAATCTGTACAGTTGAGCAGTATTATTGTCTTCATTTTGCTTATTTTTCAAGTCTGTTTACATAAAACAAAATATCTACAGTTTAAATGAAGGACATTAGTCTAACCACCCACCCTGGTACCACTTTAATTCTACTTGTATCAATAAACTTTTATTCCCCATCCCCACCACATCATTCCAAGATCACATTATATTAACTTCATCTTGCTTTTGACCAGGCTTTCTTATCTTGTTATAGTATAAAGCATGTAGATCTTGCCACTAGAAAAAGTACTTGCTTGCTTTAACAAGTTTAGCATATACTGCAGTCACTGATAAGCTACCTTACCTTTAAATTTATCCCGACTACAGATCTAAAATGGCTGCCAACCTATAAACACTGCATTTACCTAGCTCTCCAAATACCAATATAAAAAACTACTTTCTCTGACAAAAAGTGCGATCCAGGGAAAAAATAAAACTTGATTGTCATCAAGACTAACTGCTACAACTTGGAAAAACTGCCAAAAATAGAGGAGAATACTGAAAATTAGGAAGATTACCTTTGATACTGCCAGGAATCCTTTATATGTGCTCTGCTTGCTCTGTGACTGAATCGCCCGGAGACCAAATATCTTCTTTCATCTCCAAAGCAGCAAAAGAGAAATAATGGACTCACAGACTACTAAAACTAAGTTTTCAGCACTTAACATCCCCAGAAAAATACATCCATACTAAAAGGCCTAGAACTGGGAAACAACAAGAAACCACTAAATCATCCAGTAAAAATAAAACTGAATCTACAAACCTTGATGACCTAAAACTTGCTCTACAGCCTCTACAATTAGCCATACAAAATTTCTCAGACCAGCTAAAATCTTTTGGGGATTCCATTAACCCCACTGCAACCTGAGTGGAAAAATCAGAAGCCGGAATCTTTGAAAATGAAACTAACATCAAAATACTCCAGAAAGAATCTAAAGCTTACAACAAATCTATGCAAGAAATGCAGCAAATAATCCTTGACCTAGAAGCAAGGTCCAGACATAATAATATCATCTTGAGGGGTGTACCAGAAATTATCGAGCAAAGCAAACTACTGGAAACAATTCTGGCTATATTTGGGGCTCTACTTGAAAACACCACTGAAGCAAGCTAAATAACAGTAGAAAGAGCACACCGAGTCCTACACCCATCATTAGACTCCACTAAACCAAGACTAGTATGTAGAACTGCTTAGTTTCCAACATGCAACCAGAATCCTTACATCTGCAAAAAGAAAAAAAAAAAGAAAGAAAGAAATGCATGGTCTGGAATGGAAATAAAATACTTTTTGCCCAAGATCTTCCTCTACAAATTAAAATGGAAAGTCAAAAAATACCTCCATTTTGTAGCTTTTTGATACAAAAACAAATCAGATTCCAAATGAAATACCCCCACACAGTTCACTTTCAGCATTAGGGGATCAAATACAATGTCAGCAACATCTCGGAAGCAAAGAAATCCATCTTAAATGCCTTTAATACAGTTCCTGAACTGCCTACTACCAAAAATAGCAAATAAAATGAAAAAAAAGCAACATTATGGCATAAATAATACGATCGCTAATCTTGGATGAGCGAACGCATCTGAAATAAGGTAAAAATAAGCATCTCACCAATTTGGTACTGTTTATAATCCAAGAGAAATAATTTGTGGATTTCTCGGCCATAAACAACTCTCTGGTTCCATTAATTGTCCAAGGATCTAGCCATCTCAATCTGCCAGTCACTTCCTGTTTAACCCCTGAACCTAAATTCCCAGAAGCCTGTTCTTTCTTAAAGCACTACTACCAATTTACAGACATTTTCAAGCAAGTAAGAAAAAGAAATCTGCAAGAACTGCATTCATAATGTTGGATTCACAATAGTTATCGTTTTTGATCATGAATAACACAAGTTAACCAGGAAATCACCAGTTTTTATTTACTAAACTTTGAATTCATTCTCCAGTACCTTTAGGAAGATTACCTTTGATACTGCCAGGATTCCTTTATATGTGCTCTGCTTGCTCTGTGACTGAATCACCCGGAGGCCAAATATCTTCTTTCATCTCCAAAGCAACAAAAGAGAAATAATGCCGACTTGGCTTCACAAGCTAATCTTGCCATGCAATAATAGATTACACTTCCGTCTAGAGGTCAGCACAGAAATCTTTTCATTCTCAATATTCTCTGCCCTGGTAATCCACTAAAACCACACATGGAACAATGCAAATACCTACAAACTGTGCAGTGCATTACAAAATAAGGCATGACATGTCTTTCTTTTGACAATTAATACTTCTGGAACCGATTTTATATGCTATTTTTGCATATGCTTCTATAAATAACTCCACATACAAGTTTTACCAGACTTGGACAACATCTATGAATACTACACTGTGTGTGTGTGTGTGTGTGTGTGTGTGTGTGTGTGTGTGTGTGTGTGTGTGTGTGTGTGTGTGTGTGTGTGTGTGTTTTCTTTCCCCCGTACATAGCAATGTAATACAAGCTTCATGAGTGAAGAAAGAAAAGGGAAGATGAGGAAAGGGCAATGAAAAAAGGAAATAACGAATTAAAAAAAGACCAAATGAAAATGTGTATACTATTACTCCCATTTCTATCTATCCAAATAACTAGCATACCTAATATATTAATTCTAAACTTGTTAATGTGACGTTTCTAATAATAATACCCTCACCTTAGTTGGCAGATACATGATGTTAAAAATAGTTAATGGAACAAACTGTGATGTTAAATGCTTTATAAGTTTGACAAAGGCTACAGAATGCATAAGTATTGTATAAGCTCTGATTTGCTTACTGTTTTATGACTAACCACCTCTTCGAGGAAAAATTTTCTCAGTATGCTCTTGTGTGTACTAGATTTTAACAACAGTATATTATTAATATAGTAATACCTCTTCTGATATAAAACTAACAACCTCTAAATCTGTGGGTTTATCACCCTGAAGCTTCTAGACCAGAGACGTGAAATATACCTGGAAACACTGAAAACCAAAACAAACCAAACTTAGAAACAAGAAACCAAAGTGATAGTAACAAATAACGCCAAGTCGATGCTGAGAGAAATCCTTTTACTTGTTAGCGCTTTCATGCACGCCAATGCATGCACTTCTTCAGACAAGTTTATACAGCAAAATACATGGATATATATACATGCTGACAATGCAACTTTAATTAAACAATTGAATAATTAATCATTAAACAGCTCAAATTGATTACTCTGTTCTAATATGCTACAGAGAAATCATTTTATAAATTTTTACATCTACTATCCTTACTAAACATTCACTATGATTCCATTTTCATTAAAAGAAACTTTTTGGACAAACTTTTTAAACATTGGTTTACTTATTAGCCCAATAAATTTTTAAACCAATGAATTTTAAAAAACAACTTACTTTACAAATAAAAAGCAGAAATGGATTTATATGGAAAAAAATATATATAAAATATATATGTTATGTATATTTGTTTTTAAAAAAATCTTAGTTAAACCATGCCGGAATTAATTGTTAAAAAATGTATATATATATACTCTCTTAACATATGTTAACACATTAATAAACTTGAATCAAGAAAAATATTGTTAATAAATATTATTAAAAAAAATGTTTATAATAAATCTATGATAAGTATTTTATCTATCAAGAGCTCTCAACTTTAATAAACATTTAATCGAGCACATATCATTTATCCCAGGATATGAATATGCATTTGTTTTAAACTGCCATAGCAGTTCACGTTCCTGGAGTATCAAGTGCCAAGGTCCCCCTCTAGGATTTTTGTGTACCATTTCTACGACGTTAAATAAAAAACTGTGTGTATTATTCTCAAGTATGTGTTTAGCTAGGGCGTTGGAAGTATTCTGCCTGGAAATGGCATATAAATGCTCATAAATGCGGTGTTTTAACTGACATTCCGTTTTACCTAAATAAAATACGGAACATATTTTACATGTTGCTAAATAAACCACACCCTGACTTTCACAATTACATTTGTCTTTTATATAATATTTAACATCTCTAATTGAGAACGTTGCCCCAACTTGAATAAATTTACAGTAGTGGCAATGGCCGCACTTAAACATGCCCTTGTTCATTTTATATGTTTGAATTGGAGTTTCCAGTAAGTTTTTTTAGTGATGGTGCTTTTTTGAAAACAATACAGGGTTTTACACCTAAAATGGTGTTAAATTGATTTCCGTGTAAAAGAAATTCCCAATTGTTATATAGCACTTCTCTAATCTGAATTGCTTTATCATTAAATTGAGTAAGAAAACGGGTTTTATAATCAATACTTCTATGACTTTCATTTTCTACACTTATGGTGTTATCTTGGGATTCCAGGATTTCTAATAGAGGTTGATTGTAACCTGTCCTGAGAATTGGACTAAAATGTCCACTTTGCCTTTTACGTTTAACTTCCCAAATAACTGTGTGGATTAATTTAGTGGGATACCCTCTATTCAGAAACATATCACTTAGCTTGGAACATTCTTCTTCAAAAATGTTATCATCTGGACACATACAAGATGCTCGTACGAGTTGTCCTTTAACTACCCCTTTCTTTTGAAAGAAGGGGTGACAACTTGAAAAATGTAGAAATGAATTGCTATATAAAGGTTTTCTAAATATTTTCGTATTAAACCTTCCATATTGAGTATTTTTCTCAATAACAATGTCCAAAAATTGATAGAAGTTAAGCCCAATTCATATGTAAAGTCTAGGAAAGAAGTAAAAGAGTTCATTACTTTTATTAACTCGGAAGCTTCCTCGTCTGTGCCTTTTATTATCATCAAAATGTCGTCCTGGTAACGTGTATACCAGACTACAATTTGACGATATAGTACATGAGTAAAAAGGATGGTATGCTCCCAAAATGCCATCACGGAGTTAGCAAAGCTGCCACCGCATGGGGAGCCCATGGCTATTCCGGATTGTTGTAAATTAATGTCTCTTTTAAAGATGAAATAATTATTGTTTAAAACAAGTTCTAATAGGTTAATTATCAAATCAGTTTCTTCTCCTGGACAACGTTTTCTTAACAGGAAGTTTCGGACCCATTCCAAACCTATGCTTTGAGGGATAACAGTATATAAGTCCCTGATGTCTGCTGTTAGAAATTTATAATCATTGTCAAATGGGATATCATTTAAATGTTGTAAAACATGCCACAAATCCCTGCAGATCTGTGGTTCCATTTTTAAATATTCCTTCAACTTATTATCTACCCATTTAGCACTTGGGTATGTGATAGAATTCCGCCCATCAATGATGGGCCTGAATGGAGGATCCTGCACATTTTTATGTAATTTGGGAACGCCAAACATAACTGGCAGAAGTGGGGCTGGCATAACAAAATAATGGTACATTTCAGTTGAAATACTTCCCTCAATGAATAAATCACTTAAAGCATTTTTAATTCTTTGATATGCCTGATTCAGTTCGTTGATGGACACTCTACTATAACTTGATGCTGACAGCATGATATTCATCTTAGTTGTATAATCACTTTCATGCATCAAGATAGCACCCCCACCTTTATTGGGTTTCATAACCCGTATTTCATACAGTTTAGCCCATTTTATTAAATCTAATTCATCTGCGGTAGCTTGTTTAGATAATTTACTACGATTATTTAAATGTCTAAACTGGGCTTCGCAAATTTTTTCATATAGAAGTATGTTGTTGTCAAGTGGGGGATTGTAGACACTAGTAACTAGTTCATTTCTTGGTGCACTCGTGGAATCCCTCATTAGTATTTGGAGATTTAATTTCCGCGTATACATTTTGAGATCACATAACAAGCGGGCAATATCCAATTTCGGAGGCAACACAAAACTGAAACCTTTAGCTAGAAGTTCTACAAAACTAAATGGTATGTCCATGGTGGTGAAGTTATACACTTTAAAATCATTAGCATTGCTTAAAATGACATCGGGATACTTGGAGCCAGCGAGTCCGTTTACCTCCTGTGTTTGTTGAAAACTGTTCTGTTGTATCCCTTCTTGTTGCGTTTCGTATTCCTTTTCGAATTGGGCTGACCCCGCGAAAAATCCTGTTGTTGGTTTTGTCGGTAAGCACCTTGGTTCTGCTTAGAGTTCGGGGCTTGATTTTGTTGTTTTTGTTGATTATTGTTATGGATACGCTCACTGCATCTTAGCGTGGAAGGTTCAGGTGAACTGAACGGCAAGGGACTGTTAGGCGTTGTTGGAAACAATTCAGGTTCATCATCTATTTCTAAATGTGTATTTCTGTTTGTGTTATCATTGTTTCTGCGAGGCAAGCAATCAACATCTGTTCCCCGCCCAGTAATAGATGATGGATCGGGATAGGCACTTCCGTTGTCGTATGCTTGCTTATCTCTGCTCATTTTTCGTTTCTTGGTTTCACAGATCTTATTCACCAATGCGTTTATACTAGAAAAAATCCTAGTATAATCGAATGCATATCTGCTGAAATCTAAATCAGCTTTGATGTCATTATCAATTGTTGTTAATTGTTCTTTAAGGTCTAACATTTGCTTGGTATAATCATCAATTAGAAGTTGAAGCAAGTTTAGTCCTTGTTTATTGAAAAATTCAATTAATTGAGAAAAAAATGGTGATTGCTTGATTATTCCCGAAGGATATTTCCATTGCCTTAAGCCTTTGGGAACGATGTTTAGTTTAAGGCATTCACGGAAATACAATATCTCAATTTGAAGTTTTTTATATTTCAGCAAATAATTGTGAAATAGTTTTAAATTGGAAACTATGTTGGATACAATGTTATTGTTTTGTAAATTACCTTGAGCTCCGGATACATTACTTTGGGATTCACCAAATATACCAGTCGGCATGTTGAAAAAAGCATTCAGTTCAGGCAAACCATTACCTGCCGGGGGATTAACGTTGTTAGCAACTTCATTATTAAAGGAACTGTTTTGATTAAAATTATCTGTATTCCCAGTTCTTGGTTGGGCTGGTGGAATACTAGTCGAAAGAGCATTACCTTGTCCAGTCTGTGCCTCGGTCCCTGCTGTTGGAAGACTACCAGTTGAAAGCAATTCACCGGGCACAGGGTTGAATCTCACCCCGGTTCTTGGCCGTACCATGGGAGTGTTAGAGCTGGTTGCTGGATTGTTGGAACGAACTGTTAGGGCTCTTTCTGTAGTCAGATTTTCCACTTTTTCTGCTAAATTTTTGACTCGCTGTGTAAGTTGTTGAATGAGAGCTGTAAGATTACCAGTAGAATTACCGGATGGATCCACGTCTTGACTGGAAGTCCTAATGGAAGTAGGACTAACCGAAAACATCGACTGCGACTGTTGACTATCACAAATTTCAGCCATGAAAACCAAAACAAACCAAACTTAGAAACAAGAAACCAAAGTGATAGTAACAAATAACGCCAAGTCGATGCTGAGAGAAATCCTTTTACTTGTTAGCGCTTTCATGCACGCCAATGCATGCACTTCTTCAGACAAGTTTATACAGGAAAATACACGGATATATATACATGCTGACAATGCAACTTTAATTAAACAATTGAATAATTAATCATAAAACAGCTCAAATTGATTACTATGTTCTAATATGCTACAGAGAAATCATTTTATAAATTTTTACATCTACTATCCTTACTAAACATTCACTATGATTCCATTTTCATTAAAAGAAACTTTTTGGACAAACTTTTTAAACATTGGTTTACTTATTAGCCCCATAAATTTTTAAACCAATGAATTTTAAAAAACAACTTACTTTACAAATAAAAAGCAGAAATGGATTTATATGGAAAAAAATATATAAAATATATATGTTATGTATATTTGTTTTTAACAAAATCTTAGTTAAACCATGCCGGAATTAATTGTTAAAAAATGTATATATATATACTCTCTTAACATATGTTAACACATTAATAAACTTGAATCAAGAAAAATATTGTTAATAAATATTATTAAAAAAAATTTTTATAATAAATCTATGATAAGTATTTTATCTATCAAGAGCTCTCAACTTTAATAAACATTTAATCGAGCACATATCATTTATCCCAGGATATGAATATGCATTTGTTTTAAACTGCCATAGCAGTTCACGTTCCTGGAGTATCAAGTGCCAAGGTCCCCCTCTAGGATTTTTGTGTACCATTTCTACGACGTTAAATAAAAAACTGTGTGTATTATTCTCAAGTATGTGTTTAGCTAGGGCGTTGGAAGTATTCTGCCTGGAAATGGCATATAAATGCTCATAAATGCGTTGTTTTAACTGACGTTCCGTTTTACCTAAATAAAATGCGGAACATATTTTACATGTTGCTAAATAAACCACACCCTGACTTTCACAATTACATTTGTCTTTTATATAATATTTAACATCTCTAATTGAGAACGTTGCCCCAACTTGAATAAATTTACAGTAGTGGCAATGGCCGCACTTAAACATGCCCTTGTTCATTTTATATGTTTGAATTGGAGTTTCCAGTAAGTTTTTTAGTGATGGTGCTTTTTTGAAAACAATACAGGGTTTTACACCTGAAATGGTGTTAAATTGATTTCCGTGTAAAAGAAATTCCCAATTGTTATATAGCACTTCTCTAATCTGAATTGCTTTATCATTAAATTGAGTAAGAAAACTGGTTTTATAATCAATACTTCTATGACTTTCATTTTCTACACTTATGTTGTTATCTTGGGATTCCAGGATTTCTAATAGAGGTTGATTGTAACCTGTCCTGAGAATTGGACTAAAATGTCCACTTTGCCTTTTACGTTTAACTTCCCACATAACTGTGTGGATTAATTTAGTGGGATACCCTCTATTCAGAAACATATCACTTAGCTTGGAACATTCTTCTTCAAAAATGTTATCATCTGGACACATACGAGATGCTCGTACGAGTTGTCCTTTAACTACCCCTTTCTTTTGAAAGAAGGGGTGACAACTTGAAAAATGTAGAAATGAATTGCTATATAAAGGTTTTCTAAATATTTTCGTATTGAACCTTCCATATTGAGTATTTTTCTCAATAACAATGTCCAAAAAATTGATAGAAGTTAAGCCCAATTCATATGTAAAGTCTAGGAAAGAAGTAAAAGAGTTCATTACTTTTATTAACTCGGAAGCTTCCTCGTCTGTGCCTTTTATTATCATCAAAATGTCGTCCTGGTAACGTGTATACCAGACTACAATTTGACGATATAGTACATGAGTAAAAAGGAATGTATGCCCCCAAAATGCCATCACGGAGTTAGCAAAGCTGCCACCGCATGGGGAGCCCATGGCTATTCCGGATTGTTGTAAATAAATGTCTCTTTTAAAGATGAAATAATTATTGTTTAAAACAAGTTCTAATAGGTTAATTATCAAATCAGTTTCTTCTCCTGGACAACGTTTTCTTAACAGGAAGTCACGGACCCATTCCAAACC
Source organism: Protopterus annectens (assembly GCF_019279795.1). NCBI lineage: Eukaryota > Metazoa > Chordata > Ceratodontiformes > Protopteridae > Protopterus > Protopterus annectens. The sequence continues at coordinate 1,063,412,638 of NC_056739.1, forward strand.
TATGCTTTGAGGGATAACAGTATATAAGTCCCTGATGTCTGCTGTTAGAAATTTATAATCATTGTCAAATGGGATATCATTTAAATGTTGTAAAACATGCCACGAATCCCTGCAGATCTGTGGTTCCGTTTTTAAATATTCCTTCAACTTATTATCTACCCATTTAGCACTTGGGTATGTGATAGAATTCCGCCCATCAATGATGGGCCTGAATGGAGGATCCTGCACATTTTTATGTAATTTGGGAACGCCAAACATAACTGGCAGAAGTGGGGCTGGCATAACAAAATAATGGTACATTTCAGTTGAAATACTTCCCTCAATGAATAAATCACTTAAAGCATTTTTAATTCTTTGATATGCCTGATTCAGTTTGTTGATGGACACTCTACTATAACTTGATGCTGACAGCATGATATTCATCTTAGTTGTATAATCACTTTCATGCATCAAGATAGCACCCCCACCTTTATCGGGTTTCATAACCCGTATTTCATACAGTTTAGCCCATTTTATTAAATCTAATTCATCTGTGGTAGCTTGTTTAGATAATTTACTACGATTATTTAAATGTCTAAACTGGGCTTCGCAAATTTTTTCATATAGAAGTATGTTGTTGTCAAGTGGGGGATTGTAGACACTAGTAACTAGTTCATTTCTTGGTGCACTCGTGGAATCCCTCATTAGTATTTGGAGATTTAATTTCCGCGTATACATTTTAAGATCACATAACAAGCGGAAACACTAACATTTAACCTGACACATTTTGTCATACATTAATGCCACCAGTGACAATTATTTAAATGACTGGTATTAACTCTCTAATTAATAACACAGCTTACTACCCCAATCAAAACACACCAGTCAACAAAATATCAGGGTTGTACAATTTTGTACACTACCTTAAACAGTTCTAAGAACCCTGTCACCTTACACCAATTTTGGTGGATATTCTATTTCACTACACCAATATATATTGCTCCCCCATTACTTTCCCTCATAATTCAAAAACTATGGAAAGCTAGAAGACTAGCAGAAGTTAAAACAGGAAGACATGCTGTTTGTTATCTGTACTATATATGTTTTTAATATGGGGCTAAAAGTTATCAAAGCATTAGTAACAATAAGATTTCCATCTAACCATTTCTGCTTTAACTCCTGTTATAACTCTTTGTCATCCAATTCCCACATCTCTTCTGGGCATAGTAGTTTAGTGAGTAGCCACAACTTTTATGTAGGAAGAGTTATATGCCAGTGTCCTACCTCTTACATTTACTGTACCAACTCTACCCATCACACTCATCCTTTACTGTCACATAGTTATAATAGTAGGTATGTGGTCATTTGATTCTTGGAATGTCAAAGGAATGCAACTCGGAAAAAAAACACTACTTCTACATTTGATATTCATATCTAAATCTAATTTAATCCTCCTACAAAAAAGCCACATGCTAACAGAGCAATGGAAACCCTCCCTGAAGAAAAAAAATGGGTCAGGAATATCATTGCCTTTGGCAAATCCCAAAATAGCTCAGGAGTAGCAATCATTATTAAAACCGACTTCCAGGGTGAAATTATAAAACATGATATGGACATGAATGGAAGGTGGTGCTATATAACAACTAAACCAGCCTGTTTAGACAAACCTATTCTGATGTTAAGCCTATATGCTCCTTGTGTAAATCAACAGGAATGTATAATGTCTATTTATAAAATACTGCTTGACTTCCCCAGTCATTATTATATACTAGGACGGGACTGGAACACAATCCAAGACCCTGATATTGACAGATCCAACACCAATTCCAAACACAATACCCATGCCATATCAGCACTCGAGGAACTTAAAAATGACTTTAACCTATTTCACCCCACCATATATTCCAGCCCAATAACTCCCTCAAAAATAAATATACATTCTACTCTATGTGTCATAAGTCTTGGTCCAGGCTGGTTTTCTTTCTCATTTCCAATGTATGTACTAAATACAAAAATTCCTTTCACACAGAACCCAGATACCTATCAAAGCATTCTAAGATTAACCTAACTGTTGATTGGGATAACAATCAAACTAACATTAACCAAAGTTATAACTGGGTCCTTAACTATAAACTATTAAGGAAGAAAGAAATTCTACAAGAAATAGATGCCATCCTCCTATCAGATCATTCTAAGGTTAACCTAACTATTGATTGGGATAACAAGCAAACTAACAGTGACCGAGGCTATAACTGGGTCCTTAACTCTAAACTATTAAAGAAAAAAGAAATTCTACAAGAAATAGATGCCATCCTGGACCAAGCTTTAGACAATTAACTTTATAATCACGTACCTATGGACATTTACTGGGCCTCTATTAAATCCATAATTAGAGGTACCTTTATAAGTAAAGCTTCATATTTAAAAAAAAAAAGTTCTCCAGGAGGAAGCCAATCTTAAAAATCTAATCATTAAGCTTGAATCCCAACTCCAGTCATCCTTTAATCAGAAATTGAAAGTCAAATAACGTAACTCCAACAAAAGCTATATGATCTCAATGCTAAAAACCTAACATACCAAGAAATTAAAACTTTAGCGAATTACTCTAAATGGGCTCACATGTCATCTAAATTCCTGGTAAGGTTCATTAACCAAAACAAACCCTCCCCGAACATAACAGAACTTATATACCAAGATAAACTCTATCACACTACTGAAGATATCATACGTATCTTTGAAAGTATATATACAAAATCCTACAGTCCATCAAACCTCTCTCATAATAAACAGGACCTAGATGCCTTCTTAAACCAATTAAATTTTCCCAAAATTAGTCCAGATCAACAAAAAATGTTATCCTCCCCGATCTCTCAGCAAGAAATTATTATGACAGTCAGCAAACTCAGACCCAACAAATCACCAGGTCCAGGTGGTCTTACAGCTGAATTCTACAAGACTATCCCACAAAAATCATCTCTCTTTCTTCTTCACCTATTCAATCACATTGCTTCCAATGGTGTAAGTGATATACATCTAAACGCATTCAAAACGATTTTCATACCTAAACCAAACCCCCCTGAACTATAGACCCGTAACCATAATAAATCTTGATATGAACATATTTGCATCAATACTAGCAAATAGAATGAAACCAATCATTACAAACATTGCTTCCACTGAACAATCAGGTTTCATAATACACAGACAAACCTTTGATCATACCCTTACCCTGGACACCATGATCAATCTCTCTACCCATACATGTACTCCAATCTACACCTTAGCTATTGATGCCTCAAAAGCATTTGATAGACTCAATGTAAACTTTTTGCTCAGTATCTTACCTCTGTTTAAAATACCCAATAACTACATACAAGCTATCAAAGCACTATACTCCAAGGGTCATACTTACCTACACATTAATAAAAACCCATCTTCTCGAACTGACATTAAGAATGGTGCCAGTCAAGGCTGCCCTGTGTCCCCCTATCTTTTTATTTTATACATTGAACCTGTTTTCCTTCTTATTTCTCAGAAAACTGTCCACAATATCCCCAATATCTTTAACACTAAAATTACCCTAGTGGCTTTCACTGATGATCTAAATCTTTACTACTCACTACCTAATTCAGATCTCCAGAAACTACTATCCACTATAGACACCTTTTCAACTTTCTCGAATTACAAACTAAACCTAAAGAAAACAAATATCTTCCCTGTTAACTCCCTCTGTCAGCTTCCCACATACTCCTTAGCAGCTGGTATTAAAACTAATCATTCATTAAAATATCTAGGAATATCCTTCCACCAAGATCCTAAACAATCATGTACAAATTACATTATTAATCTCTGGTCAAACATACAACATGATATTGGCAGATGGACAAAACTTCACTTTCCATTCCTTGCTAAAATAGCCACAATCAAAATGAATCTTCTACCCAGATTTCTATATATATTTAATCCCTCCAATACCATTATCAACCTAAAACTCTTCAAATACATTCACTCCACAATTTCCATATTTATTTGGGTCCCCAAATCAGTCAGAATCAGTTATAATAAATTAACCTACCATAAAGACTATGGAGGGTCAGGGCTGCTGGACTTTAAACTCCACTATGATATCATAAACTGTAATAGACTGATAATAGCCAACCACACCCCTTCACCACAACAATGGTCTTCAACCTGGGTCAGACTATTACTCAGCTATATCAAAACAGTATCCATGAACCCCAGAGCCCTCCCTTTCCTTTACAATGAAAATTAAAACAATCTTAAAATATACCCAATCATTAAACATAAAATCACTATCATACAAAGGATGTTCAAATCATTAAACCTGTATTATGCATTCACTTCCCTACAACCTATCCACCTTAACCCCAGTCTCAAAATTAAATTGAATAACAACATGATTAACCTAAACAATTATCCCCTCCTCAAGAAACTATCTGTGATATATTTCCCTTCCAGAACAAAACTGTCATTGAAATGAGAATACAATTAAAGCTCCCTAAAAGCTGTTTAATCATTTTAAGGCAAATCCGAGACCTTAGCCAATACATCATAGACATCCTGATTTTATTTTTATTTTATTTATTTTATTTTACATTTGTTAACTGGGAAAGTCCGACTTGGAACGAAGCCAGTTTTCAGCAGAGGCCCGGGGAGAAAGGCTCCAGATGCATGTCTTTGTAATGTGGGAGGAAATCGGAGCACCCAGAGGAAACCCACACGAACACAGGGAGGACATGCAGACTCCACACAGAAGGAACCCCAGCCAAGAATCGAACCAGAGAACCTCTTGCTGTGAGGCGACAACTCTACTGTTGCACCACTGCGCCATCTGATATCAATGCAAATGACATTCAAACCTGTAAAACCATATAGAACCTCCTATCCTCAAACAAAAAATGCTATCGAACTCCTCCAAACTTATTCTATCAATCAAAATGCAAAAAGAAGTTATTTATTCTAGTTACTGGAAGGAAATGGATCAATCACAAACAAACAAATATCTCAAGCTATCCAGCTTACCTCCAAACTTATTCCCCTTAAAAAACTTAAATATACACAGATCATGATACTTCATAATGCCTATCTTACTCCTATCATTATAAATAAAATATAACACCAAATCGTCACTCAATGCAGCCAGTTACCAAGAAACAGCAATGTGAAGTAAAAATGTTTAATAATTCCACACAAAAAGAGAAAGAGAAATAGTCACAGTCAAGCGCTTTCATCATAACAGACTTTTTCAAAACTGTGCAATAATCCTAATCCACTCTTTAAATACACAACCACCCTTACATATTAAATTAATAATCAGTTGAGTGGTTAAATAGTAAATAAATTAATTGACTCATTACAAAAAAAAACAATTAACTAAGATATATGACATACCATAAAAAACATTAATGTATAAGTAAAATAAATAAGCAAATATTGGCAGCTAAATCGCTTTCTTCTTTGATTCAGTTAAAATAATGTAAGCGGTGAGGAAGCTATGCGGCAGAACGGCACCCAAATGGCGCCAAATTTAAATAGTGCTGGTGCGTAAATGAAATTCGCTTATCCTTACCAAGCGATTCTCCCTCTAGCACAATTCAGCAGTCCATACAACAGCAAATGGTTCCAATAGATACAAATCCACTGAATACAAATGAAACGAAACAAAGGCAGTATTCACTTCACCTGTGATGCACCATGACAAATACTAGTCAGGAATCGCTTGGTAAGGATAAGCGAATAAGCAAATTTAATTTATGCACCAGCACTATTTAAATTTGGTGCCATTTGGGTGCCGTTCTGCCGCATAGCTTCCTCACCGCTTACATTAATGTATAAGTGTATAAATACTCCTAAAAATACACATCTAAAAATTACACATTTAAAAACTATTTTTCAACAAGTTCTTGGGCAAATAGGTATTTGACAGGTGGGAAGTTTTTCCCCCATCCACTATAACTTAACCGCCCTGAATCTTAATTCAGGCTTAATGCTAATGTGGTCATTAATACCTGGGGCTGTAGTAGAGTTCAACCGAAGTTGCCAACGCATTTCTGCCCTATCCAGTTTATTACTCCAATCAACCCCTCTAACATCAGTACCAACCACCTCCAAAATACCAAAGTGAAAATAATGTTTAAGGTTTATAATTATATGTCTGTAAAGTGCGTTTTTATCATCCTGATTATTAATAGCATATAGATGTTCATAAATTCTTCTAAGGAACTTTCTTTCCGTTTTGCCAGTATAAAAATCACAACACACCTGACATACGGCTAAATAAACCAAACCATTGGTATTACACGACCCTGGAGCTAACCTAACCATAAAATCATTGAAACCTAATCAAACCCTGGGAGTTGTGATAATGTATTTACAGTATTCACAAGCCCCACATTTTTTAGTTCCCTTGGTATTTTTATACCTCATATTTTTTTTAGTTCCCTTGGTATTCTCATATCAGTAGGGTGTTCCAATAAATGTTTCAAATTAGGGTGAATCCTATAAGAAAAGTAGGTAAATCCTCTAAAACTGCCACCATTTCTGAATTAGATTTAAACAACACCCAGTTCCGTTTTATAATATCTCTAATAATGTGTGAAGTGTCCCCATAAGTCAACACCATTGAACGAGAAAAATCAGGGCTTGAATGGTGTCTAGGTTTCAATTCCTTATCAAGTTTAGTATCAAGTAAAGGTTTATATCTTTTACCCCATTCACTAATAACCTGGTCCTTGATATTTTCCACAAAAGTCTTAGGATAGCCCCTAGCTAGAAACATTCTAGAAAGATTAACCATTTCTAACTTAGCAATCTCAACATCAGAACACATTCTTGCAATACACACCATTTGTCCCTTCACAATATTCCTCTTCACAAAATTAGGGTGACACCTCCGAAACTCCAGGTAATCATTTGAGAAAGTGGGCTTTCGGTACATACCAGATCGAAAACATTTCTTATCCAAATCCTTCCAGATATTCACATCAAGATAGTCAGTCTTGTCATCACCATAATTACCAGTGAATTTAAAAAAAAATCACGCAAATTGTTAAGAAAGGTTAGGAATTTAACATGTTGGTCCCCTCCCTTCCAAATGATGAAAAGGTCGTCCAAAAATCTAAGATATACCACCCAAAGATCCACAAATGGGCTGTTGAAAATAAATTCACTTTCCCAATGGTACATAATTAAGTTAGCAAACAAAGGTGCACAACTGATGCCCACTGCAATACTGTTTGTTTGGCGGAAAAATTCCCCTCCAAAACTAAAAAAGTTGTTCTTAAGAATGATCTCCACCAATACCATAATAAAATTAATCATGGTATTTCCCAATTGGGTCTTCTTGTTTAATACATCATGGAAATATTTCAATCCTAATTCATGGGGTATAGATGAGAATAAGTCCACCACATCTACTGTGGAGAAATTTACCTCCTCACTATAATACTCATCTTTAATTCTACTCAAAAAATCCCAAGAATCGAGAAGAATATAGATGATTTCAGCTAGTGCTTTCCGTACCACCTGGTCCACAAAACCCCTAGTGGGTAGGTAATACTATTCTGGCTAGAAATTATAATCCTATATGGGGGATCATTCATGTTTTTATGTGTCTTTGGAATACCAAAGGCCACCGGAATTGTAGGGTGCTCATTGTATAAAAAGTAGTGAGTCTCCTCATTAATAACTCCCTGGAATAAGGAATCATCAAGTAACATTTTTATCTTCCTGTAAGCAATGTTTATTTTATTTTTAGAGACACACTGGTACTTGTTCCCCTCTTGTAACAAACCAAATATTTTATTGTTATAATCAACTGTATTAACAATAGTCATACCACCACCCTTATCTGGCTTCATAAATCTCAATGTGGACTTACTCCTGAATTCGTCCAACAACTCTTTCTCTCTCTTAGACAAATTAAACTGTGTGTGCTTGTGTTGTTTCAAAGTTTGGTGTATCTCTTGGGAACATATCCTATCAAATGTCCCTATTAAAGGGTGTAGAGGTGGATTATAACAACTCTTCTTTTTTATTTTTTTCTCACCACCCAATGAAGGGTTGTCCCTAAATACATACTTCAGGTTCAGCTTCCTAGTATACATTTTAAATTCTGTTAGAGTGATACAAGCATCTTCCTTCCTAGAGGGTACAAATTTAACCCCTTCATTAGTAGTGGAAAAAAATCTTTGTTTATTTCAACACCAGCATAATTAAAATGTTGAAACCTTGGTAAGTATAGAGAATCCCCCCAAAGGAAATAATAATACCATTGCCATCAGTCGTTTTTAAATCTGCGTTGGGTTTAGTGGTTAGTGGTAACTGCTCTTCCTCCCCTGTCTCTGGTTCCAGTAGTTGTTCACCCTTCCTCCTCCCTGTGGGCCTAAAAAAAATTGTTATCGTTCTTAAAATTATTTTTGTTTTGAAGTCTTTCAGACCTCCTAAGTGGAGGGTATTCCTGATCATATGTGGGGGTGTTCCTACTAGTCTCCCTTTGTAAAGAATCCAACCTACCATTATGGTTGTCATCGCTTTGATTAACTACTTTATCTTCGCCTACTTCAACATAAGCCTTAGGTAAAGGGTAGGCCAAGCCGTTGTTATATTCAAATTCATCCCTCACCAACTTCTTTTTCTTTCTCTCTATGTTGTTTAACACCTCATGTTCAACCTTATCAAATACTTTGTTGTATTTGCCCAAAAAGTTGTGAAAATTAACATTGTTTAAAATACTATCATTAATTTTATCAGTTTCACTTAATAGCTCATCAATCTTCTTGTTATTCACCCTAACAATAAACTCCATCAGTTTTATTCCTTGGCGATCAAACATTTTTAATAGTTCATCACATTCAGGCTGTCCCTTTTTAATTCCGTTATGGAATCTATAAACACGCAAACCTTTAGGGACCCTTCTTTTGCACACACACTCTGCAAGATATGCGTTGTCACACTGTAAATTCTTAACTTTAGTTAGGTTTTTGTTCTAGTGTGACTAACTTTGTTTCCCGTAAGTCATTGTCCTTAGAAGAGTTTGTTTCAAAAAGTACAAACTCGTTTTTAGCCCAGTCCTTAAAGCAGTCATTGGTTTTAATACATTCTTGGATTCCGTGTGAGGTGCTTGTAATTCCAGCTCCCCCTGAAACTAAAGCATTATTATCCACCATCGACAACCCTTGTTTCATCACATCGGAGCCAGATGATGACGCTCCACTTGTCTTCCTCTGTTGACGTCCGCCCGTTCCTTTGAAGCTAGGAGAACCTGGGTGCTGTAGTTTAGAAACAATCTCTTGTAGTTCAGAGACTTTGTTGGTTAAAGTTAATATTAGTTCTAAAAGATTGTTTTCAGCCACATCCTCTCGCTGCCTGCAAGGAAAGGGCATAGAATCATAATCGTCATCGTAACACAGTGGGCAAACCGTTCCCTTCCATAACAGTCCAACAATGGAATAAAGTGTGACCTGGCCACGGTACACCAAAACAATACCAAGAACAAAAAAAGGTGTACAGAGTGACAAAATCCATCTGTAACACCAAATCATTACTCAATGCAGCCAGTCACCAAGAAACAGAAATGTGAAGTAAAAATGTTTAATAATTCCACACAAAAAGAGAAAGAGAAATAGCCACAGTCAAGTGCTTTCATCGTAACAGACCTTTTCAAAACTGCTCAATAATCCTAAACCACTCTTTAAATACACAACCACCCTTACGTATTAAATGAATAATCAGTTGATTGGTTAAATAGTAAATAAATTAATTGACCAATTACAAAAAAATTAACTAAGATATATGACATACCATAAAAAACATTAATGTATAAGTGTATAAATACTCCTAAAAATACACATCTACAAATTACACATTTATAAACTATTTTTCAACAAGTTCTTGGGCAAATAGGTATTTGGCAGGTGGGAAGTTTTTTCCCCCATCCGCTATAACTTAACCGCCCTAAATCTTAATTCAGGCTTAATGCTAATGTGGTCATTAATACCTGGGGCTGTAGTAGAGTTCAACTGAAGTTGCCAACGCATTTCTGCCCTATCCAGTTTATTACTCCAATCACCCTCTCTAACATCTGTACCAACCACCTCCAAAATACCAAAGTGGAAATAATGTTTAGGGTTTATAATTATATGTCTATAAAGTGTGTTTTTATCATCCAGATTATTAATAGCATATAGATGTTCGTAAATTCTTCTATGGAACTTTCTTTCTGTTTTGCCAATATAAAAATCACAACACACCTGACATACGGCTAAATAAACCACACCGTTGGTATTACACGACCCTGGAGCTAACCTAACCACAAAATCATTGGAACCTAAACAAACCCTGGGAGTTGTGATAATGTATTTACAGTATTTACACGCCCCACATTTTTTAGTTCCCTTGGTATTTAAATACCTCAGCCTTAGACCTCAGACCTTAGCCAATACATCATAGACAATCCTGATATCAATGCACATGACATTCAAACCTGTAAAACCATATGGAACCTCCTATCCTCAAACAAAAAATGCTATCTAACTCCTCCAAACTTATTCTATCAATCAAAATGCAAAAAGAAGTTATTTATTCTAGTTACTGGAAGGAAATTGATCCTCCAATCACAAACAAATATCTCAAGCTCTCCAGCTTACCTCCAAACTTATTTCCCTTAAAAAACTTAAATATACACAGATCATGATACTCCATAATGCCTATCTTAATCCTATCATTATAAATAAAATATACCCAACCACCTCTTCATTCTGTTCCTATTGTGATAATCACAAGGCTGATCTACTCCACATCTTCTGGAGCTGTAAGTGCACCTACAAGCTGTGGTGCTCACTTAGAGTCCAACTAGAAAAAACGGGCTGTGAAAAGTCAACCTTATCTTGGAAACTAGCTCTCCTACATATCATCCCCGCAGGCCTGACTAAACTACAAAACACTAATTATTAATAACACTAGTTTCATTACTTAAATACAACATTACATTACATTGGAAGGATAGAGCATCACTCACATGGGAGGGTTTCAAACAACTAGCTACCAAACACCTACTAGCTCACAAATATTTAACGTACACTCAGAAATCCCACACTCACTTTACAGAATTTTGGAAATCCTTTTTTGAACATATTCTAGTTTGAAGTTGGTATATATAATCAGTGCTAGACATTTGGCATATGTGTAAATAGTTCTTACTGTTTTGCGTTTAAGTTTTATGATTCAGCAATGTATTCTCTGGTCATATTACTACCTGTCTGTTAACATTGCTGTGTTTCACTGTATCTGTTTTCACAAAAAAAAAAAAAAAAAGTTTTTGTACAAAAATTCTCCTGACTGCATACTATGCAAAACTGCTTTCTAATATAACATGCAGTCTACATCATGAAAATGTTATACAAGTATTAATAAGAACAAGGACTGTTTTACTTACAGTTATTTCTTTGTTTCCCTCAGTTACCTTCTAAACATTAATGACATAAATTGTGGTATATGCTTTACAGTTCACCCACAAGTTTAACATTCAACAGAATTCCAGCCTTTTTCAAGCTTTTTTTCTTTTAAAACCACATTTCACATGTCAGTTCCTATATCCAGTGAGATTGATGCCTTGTAGCCTCCCAGTTAAATATTTACTTATTTCAGTGTTGCTGATCTTCCTGATCATCTCAATCTCTTCACCACCATTCTCTGGTTCAAGTCCAAGGTACTGCTGATTGTTCTAGTCAACTCATGTGATTTTTCTCTGTCTCAAGCATTTTCCTTTGAAACTGTGGAAAATGTTTCACTGGCAATGCCTCTCTATGGGCTTTGCTGTCAGAAGAAAGAGAAACAGAGTCCCTTCCTGCTTGCTGACTCACACCTTGTTGCATATAATTTTTATTTCCAACTTAGACTGCCCTGCATCAAAAAACGGCTTTGTTCCTCCAAGAAGAATATTTTGAAGACAGCTGGATACAACTGTGTGAATCTCGCATATGCCTGTAGGCATTCTGATTGCTGGGATAAACTTCCTTCTCTTCTGCTTGATATACAGTGAATAATGATTTCCGCAAATAATCTGTTATCTCCAATGTTTAATACTTTTCCTTTTTGACACAGGTTTATCAAAATCAGCTATTTCTGCTGATATGATTACATCTTGACTAATATAGGTCTTGGCTGCTTTCTCTTGGCCAGGTTTGGAGCTTATGCCTGATGTGCTGTTTTAATTATCAAATCCATCTGTGGAATAGTATTCCAGCTGCTTATTTGTTCTTTCAGAAATTAAACACAGTCTGTTCCTTCCAGTTTCTTGGGTACAGCAGAAAATTTCAGGTTTCCTTGCATACTCTGTTTTCTGACTACTGCTTCTTGAGAAGCCTTATATTCGGTCAGCCTTTTCTTCATTTCATCCTCTGAATAGCTAGTTAAAGCTTCTATTTTTCTAGTGTTTCATTAATGAAGTTGATATATTCCTTCAGTGTTTCATTTATTTTGATTACCTGTGAGTTGATTTGATTTATGTTTTCTTCTGAGATACTAGAAGCCATCTGCTCTACCAAAACTGAAACAAACTAATTTTTGCTTAAAAATTGCAGGATTCTTCCCAGTCAGAGTTTTCTCTTCTCCTTATCTGGTTCATTTTGTGCTATTGTTTCCTAGTTTCTTCTTTGCTAACATCAAGGCAGTATAATTACTAGTCAGTGCCTGAATTTTACCCAGACTGACTCTTTCAATGGCCATTTTTTGTCAGTTTCTGTTTTCACACTGGGAGACCTAAACTCAATGTATTGATCAGTGTGCAGTCATTTCTGAAGTTCAGTCCTTTTTACATTTTGGTGACTGCCCAGATTGTCTTCCACATTATAGATTCTCCCACTATAACCGTGACAACCACAACTCTTCTCCCATTGTGTCCCTTTTGTCTTGATAAATAATGCGGCATTGGTTTTACAAATTGTAGTTAACATAATAATCAGTTTCATTAGCCACTGTGGATGAACATGCATGGATAATTGAAAATGTCTCCATTGTTCTGCCGCAAAAGTATAAAAGTTTATATTACATTTTGTAAGGGGAAGGCTATCCTAGTGTCCCTAAAAACCTCACTTATTTACCAGTAAATAGAAGTTTTGTTTGTGTTTAGTGGGGGTTAAGAAGACTCTAGACCATTCAATAAGGTGTAAGATAAACACTGTTAATTAATTGTAAGTCTGTGTTCCTGCTGCATAACAGAAGTTCCAGCAATAACAGTTCTGTAGTATTCATTTGTGTACTATCTACAATATATAATGTTATTTAGATCTTCTGTATCTTTCTGATCTTCATTTTGCCTCATCATGGAGTTAGATTTAAAAGAGTTACTCTAAAAAACATTATGCGATAAACAAATATACAGATGTATGTATGCATAAAGTAAAATACCAGTTTAGAGTCACATGTACCGAGCGGCAGTGCCATACCGATGATGACAGGTGCAAAGCCATTTTGTTTGAAATATATGAAAATATTTAAATGTGCACAGTATTGAGAAGATTTCTGTTCATTTGCCTTTGACACAGGCCTTCTTTGACTAGGCTAAAGCATAGTAAAGAAAACCTTAATTTTATGATTTTCCTTAAACATAGTTGTATGACATGAACTTTGTCTGGCCATGTACTGCTGAAGGTTAAAGCTATCAGCTACTAGTAATCTTCATTTTAAAGTTCTGGGTTTGATCATCTCATTCAGTACCTGCATGCTAATATAACATTTAACAAATCAATTAACCAGTCACACCTGATACGATACGGTTATGCCATTTGGGTCTAGCCCATTAACAATAAAAGAAAAGTACCTAAATAGACCATGGATGTATATGATGTACCAAGGGCCGTGTTATCAAGACGAGTTGCATAGTTTGTACCTCATTTTGACTTGTTTTTTGCCTATGATAAGATATGCATACTCTTGTGAAAGTTTAACTTGACATTAAGCATCTGTTTTTTCTATTGTTTTCAGTGGTACTTCCACGTGTAGAGACTGACTATTGCAATATTTATCGGCATCTCTGTGTTAATGGGCGCTGTATTCCTACTATACAGAGCTATAGATGTGAATGTAATAAAGGATTCAAACTTGACAGCAGAGGAGAATGTATTGGTAAGCAATTTAGTGTTAAATGCATATTCAATCTTTGGTTTGTGTGTGTGTGTGCGTCTATCTAATATATATATATATATATATATATATATATATATATATATATATATATATATATTCATGCAGATGAATATGTATTTGTCCATCATATGGATCATGGTGCATTGTGCAGATGTTCATAATGTGACTCAGTTTTAGGTGGATGCATAAGCAAATTTCCTGTCCTGGTCTTTTTCAGCAGTTGGACAACGCTGGAGGTACATGGATTCAGTGTCAAGCTATGGCTATTAATGGAAACCCAACTATAAAACAGAAAGGCCAAACTGCTATGCTTCACTAGTTCTTTGTTTTCTGTAGGCTGTATCCTTGACAATGCTAAGTACAGAGTTTCAGGTTTCTCTTTTAATACTATAGAAATTGGTATTTTATAGTTTTATATTTTTAGCAATAACATTTCAAGAGAACATTACCATCAGGTGTACATGCTGGTGTCCAGTTCTGTTAAATTACTTTAATTTACATTTTTTATGTAGAAGAAAATGTCATTTCTGATAATTGTAAGCACATTTCTAATTTTAGTAGGAAACTCCAAAAATCTTCACCCCAAATGAAAATGAAAGAAACTGAAAGAAAAGAATGGTATAATAGGATTACGGAAAAGTATTATAGGATATATCCAGGGAAGGAATTAAATATAGAAAAAAGAATGCTATCACGGCAAGAATGGAAAGATGTAAGGAAACTATAGAGTGCCAAGATTTGTTATGGAGGGTGACTATACAAAAATTACTGGTAAAGGTGAATATGCCCTATAAAAGCATAAAAGATAGTCTGTTTACATTGTGGTGATTTTGAAACCAGTGAACATGTTTTTCTAGAATGTAAATAGTTAAAATGTTATGGAAAAGATTATGGATATGAATTATGTGGAAGGATTTAAAGAAGTGAGTAATTTAAATATGGGTATGATTGAATATGGGTATTGCAGAAACAAAAGTAAAAATGAGGTTGAAAGAATTGATAACAAATGTTTTGTATATTAGGGTTAATTTGGAACCTGAGAGTGAAGGAAATTATGTTTAATGAAAAATGGGACATGGCCATGATATTGAAAAAGATAAGGTTTTGGTTGTGGAAATTGGAGTGGGGTGTTAAAAAAGTAATATGCAAGTCCTGTATGTATATGATAAAGTAATAACTAATAAACACGAAATCCACAGGTACACGGAGCCCAAAAGTCAAATCCATGAGTGACTTTATTGAATGAAGCGCTTTTCGTTGGCATTAAAACGCCAACTTCATCAGATTCAAATCACTAAATACATTCAGACATTTAAATAACTTTATCCTGGTCATATGACTGCCATCAGCTGCCAATAGAACTCATTTAAAGCAGTCAAGACCTTAAAATCCAATACTTAAAAATTCACTTTCGCAACTATAAAAGCGAAATAAAACATAACACCTTAACACCATCCATCAACATGAAACTTTATAAAATACCTTTAATACAAGTAGAAAATCTATTTGCATGTTTGCACCACTTTAACAATAAATATATGTATATATAAATAAATATCTATCTTACCCACTCCAGTCACTACCTGAGTAATGACTTAAATGCTATAAACAACCATTAATTTCATACTCTCAACTATACAATCCGACCCATAAATGTTTTGTTATAATGGATGTCAGTAAATGTAAAACTACTATATAAACATTACTATATCTATATTAAACCTGCACATATAATAATGTTACTAACGACACAAATAGTCTTGACTGAATATCGAATATAGCTAGAACTATGTAAGCACATATACAATAATATCAAAGACAAGGCAATGACAATTATCTATTCAAACTCTTTAATTTTAAGAGGCAAGAAATATTACAAGCCTCGTTTAGTCCAGGGCTAAAAAACATATTTAGTCTAAGCTGCCATAGTAATTCACACTCTTCAAGGAGTAAGTTAAATGGCCCACCCCTGGAATCCATACAAATTTGATCAATGGCTTTAAACAAAAAAGTGTGGTTGTGATACTCTGCAAGGTGTCTAGCTGACGGGTTCTCACCTTTCTTCTTTGCTATGGCATAGGTGTGTTCGTAAACCCTATCTCTTAGCCTACGTTCGGTTTTCCCGACGTAGAAGGCTGGACATAGCTGGCATCTTGTGATGTAAACCACAAATTTGGAGTTACAATGGAATTTCTTCCTTAGTTTGTATCTCCTACCATTGATATTAAAATTTTCCCCTGTCTCCATGTACGTACACATCTTACAACATCCACAAGTGGTCATTCCTACTTGTCTAGACAGGGGACCTATAGTTTTTCTTTCCAATATGTTCTTTAAATTTGCTCCCTTCCTAAACACGAGTTTCAGTGACTGTCCTAATTTATTTGCCAGGTGTTTGTCGAGGGAGATAAAGTCCCAATTTTTAGATAAAATAGATCGAACTACATGACTATCACTACTAAAAATAGTAATGAAACTCATTATAAATTCATAAGTCTTTTCTCTCCCATGTAGTTCTTAAACAAGTGAATGCCCGTTGTTGATGTCACCTAAGCCAAGGACCTCTTGACTTGTTTCACCTAAAGTATTGTTATTAAGAAGTGGTATGATCTGACCAGTTAGTCTGTTGTTACTGACTTCTACTACTAAAGATTGAACTAGGTACAGTGGATAACCCCGTTGTTCAAACATACTACTGAGTTGTACACATTCTTCTTTAAAATCTGAGTCCAATCTAACCATCCTGGCAGCTCTAATAAGTTGTCCTTTGACAATAGAGCGCTTTTGGTAAAAAGGATGCTTACTCGAAAAATGGAGAAACAAATTAGAGTATGTCTTTTTCCGGAAGATTTTTGATACGTATCTTTCATTCAAATTATCTTTAACTAGTTTACAATCTAAGTAGTCTATACATCTTGTGCTAAAGTTCGATGTAAATCTAAAAAATTCTGTAGTTGAATTTAAATAGGAAATGAACTGTTGGGCCTGTTGTTCATTGCCTTTATACATGACAAAAATATTGTCCAAAAATCTCGTATAAAATACAAGGTTCACCCTGTGTTGGGAATTTTTGAAAATAAATTAATTTTCCCAATATGCCATTACCAGATTGGCAAAGCTGGCTCCACAGGGTGAACCCATAGCCACTCCACATCGCTGTAAGTAAAACTCGTTGTTAAACATAAAAAAATTATTAGTTAAAATAATGTCCAACAAGAGTTCTACCAAATGGATCTCTTCAACTGGAGCATTTTTGGACTTCAAAATGAGGCTGACCCACTCAATTCCCTCCATATGTGGGATTGATGTATAAAGATCTTTAACATCAATTGTTAAAAAGTTATCGTTTTTGTCAAACCTCAAGTTATTTATTTTGTCCAAAAATGACCATGAATCTTTACAGAACTGTGGTTCTTACGATATATACTTTTTCAAGATAGAGTCTACTACTTTAGCACAGGGATATGTAATAGATCCCCTTCCGTCAATCAATGGTCTCATGGGTGGATCTTCCAAGTCCTTATGGACTTTAGGAATTCCAAAGAGTACAGGGATTTTAGGCCATGAAAGTGTTATATAATTGTAGATGTTAATATCAATCAAGGACTCAATGAAGAGGTTGTTAAAGTAACTCAATACGGATATATGCAGTATTAACTTAATTAAGGGAAACATTAATGTATGCGTTACTGTTCAACAGCAAAGACATCCTGTTATTGTAATCATCATAATCAAAAATAGCTACCCCTCCCCCTTTATCAGGTTTTACCACTCTTACTGGTGATGACCTCAGTAACTGTAACAAGTTTTTTTCTTGTAAGGAAATGTTTGAACTCGTACCCATCTCTTTGTTTTTGTTTTGTTTAAGAAGGTAACAAAGTCCAACTCACAAACTTGTTCAAATATTCTCGGATTTCGTGTATATGATAAAGGAAATGTAGAAGGAACATGTGATGTATGTCTTTTAAATATTGTATATAGTGTTAAGAAAAAAATGTGTATGTGTGTGTGTATATATATATATATATATATATATATCATGTAAATAAGCAGAAATGTAAATAACTCTGATTGTTTTAATAAAGGACTCCAACTCTTTTCAGTATGTACCATGGAATTACATCAACTAGAGCTACAACCATATCACTAACACCTATGTGACGTGAAATGTCACGCCTGTAGTAGCCTGCGCACATTGTTACATTCCAACGCATTTTCTAATAAATCAACTTAAAAACATAACACAAAGAAATGCAAATATTTTGTGAATAATAAAAGCTATAAAAATGGTACAAACATCCAGGGCTGGTCTTATTGTTTTGGGGCCCCCTGGGCACTTCCAGTCTAAGTATCACTCCATCACTGGCACCCCTCCTAAGCAATCTCTTAGTTAATGCTGCAAAGTTATAGGAGTAGTGCACAGACAGACCTATAGCTACAATGCTGTTACATTCTGATAGGCCTATGTACCATGCTATATTTGCGCCTCTCACAAAGAGACATTCACAGTTAACTGACATTTAGTTGCAGCATTGATATATTACAACAACTCTATGTAAAGGGCTGGACCTGGGTGAAAAGGCACCCTAGGCACTGAGTACTGCTTCTTGCTGCCCCCCCCCCACACACACACACACACAGTCCAGTGCTCCCCTTTGTTTTCCCCCTATCTTGGGAAACTCACACTATGCACAATGCGTTTTTCTTCCTTTTCTCAAATTTTTTTCAAGAAGCCATGAGTTTCTATATGGTCTAAAGTGAATTTTAATTTTTTTTTTTCTTTTTATGCAACCTTTTTATCTAGTGATGGCTGGTTAGATGTTGGCATAATGGTTAAGATGTTTACTTTATAAACACAAATTACAGGTTTTGATTCTCATCCAGGGAAGCATGGACAGGTTTAAAAGGCCAACTGGGGTCAATAGCTTAGTAATCACCTGTGAGATGGTAATCACCTATGAACAGAAATTATGATTAAGGAAAGAAATTCAGTGTGTTACTGTTCAACTTCAGTTTTCTTTATGTTCATTCAGCTCACCTTTCCTGCCCAAAACAGTGCAGTAATAACCACAAAGGAAATAATTTAATTAAGCTGGGCCCCCCAGAAACCAGAGATAGTCTAAGATACATTTTAGAGGATTTCCCAACCATTTAATCCAATGGTGGCCTGAACAAAAATTATGAGTAAGAAAATAATTTCAGTCTTATTTTTGTTTTCCTTTCAAGGTAGACATAAATTAATTGTGCCCAAAGCTTAATGTTCACAGCTGACAAAATAGTATCTCATAATAAACTAGCAAAACAATTGTTGTGTTGTTGTGCGGATACACAAATCCTACCTGGGAATACTGCCTAACACCCCCCCCCCCCCAAAAAAAAAGCCAGTCACTGCCTGTGCATCCATGTTGTTCAAATAGCCACAGTCATGTATTTTAAGTGACACTTCTCATATGTATAGGTTCATAGGATGATACTAGGCTATCGGCCCTTATAAGCTTAGCCAAGAATTTCGCCCATGTTCCCACAAAGTCAATATCAGTTTCCTCTATCCAGCAGGGACACAGGTGGGATCCCAGGGGTGTATTTTCTGTTTCCTATCCAGTCGTCCAGGTTCCTCTTAAAGAGGGTTAGTGAGGTACTCTGCCTTTCCAGATGTACTATTCCACCAGTGGGGGAGTCTTTGGGACACAAATGTATCCCACCAACAAGTTCTATTAATGTCACAGACCAGGTTGAAGTCTGAGATGGCCTTGAATGCCAGACACAGGTCACCTCTGAGCAGTCAGCACAAGACTGAGTAGAGGGACAGGGCTTTTAGCCTAGCTGTATAGAATAGGTGTTTGAGACCCTGGATTTTCCTGGTCAGGAACCTCTGTGGTCTCTCCAGCTGCTGCTTGTGGTTGGCAAGGTACATGATGAAAGGGCCATTGTACTGGATAATGGATCTGATAAGGGAGGAGTACAGGGATGTTATGACTTCCTTTTTCAGGGATGAAATACCCTTACTTATGAGGTGGGCCATGTAGAAAGCCTTCCGTATAACGGAGGCAATGTGGTAGTCAAAAGTCAGGTTGCTATTAACCTGGGTGCCATGTCCCTCACGACTTATTGCATTTTTAGTACATCATTAATTAGTGGAGACACCATTTTCCCCAAAGAGGATAATGATGCATTTCTTGGCATTCAGTTTGAGGCCATGCTTCTGGCACCAGTCATTAGTTTGGGTAAGGCTCTCTTGGAGGATGTTCACATCACTCGGGGAATTCAAGACTCCACCCAACTTGCAGTCATCTGAAAACCTGGTCAGTCACAGACCACTGGTTTTGACTTGTACCTCAAGAAAAAGTATATCCCAAACAGTAGAGGCCCCAAGACCGATCCTTGGGGTACACTGCTCACTATGGGTCTACTATTAGAGGTGGCTTCTCCTATTTTGATTGAGTGGGTTCTATCAATGAGCCAGTCAGCTACCCATCTGGTAACATACAGGTTGATTCCTAGTTGGGAGAGTTTATCTATTATACCCGAGTGGAGAATAGTACTGAAGGCTTTGACTAGGTCAAGGTAGATGGTGTGCACCATCTTCCCCTCGTCCATGGCTTTGGTGACTGTTTCAAAGAAGTCAGCCAAATTTAACATGCAGGATCTCCCTTTGACAATACCAAACTGTGTGGGGTCAAGCGTTTGGAGGTTGCCACTGTCCTTATTGATAAGGTCTACGATAATGCATTCCATGGCCTTGCAGATCAGGCTAGTTAGGCTGATGGGCCTATAATTGCCTGGGTCAGTGGAAGTTCCACCTTTGTGTAGAGGAATGAGAGTGGCTATCCTCCATTCGGCTGGGACAAAGCCAGTGCTCAGGCTTTGGATGAATAGGGTGCTTAATGGAGCTGAGAGCTGATGCCAGAGTTCATGTAGGACACAGTGGGATGTTGTCAGGTCCCATGGAGACTGTATTTTTTGCATTTGAGAGGGCATTAAAGACCTGCATCCTGGTGATGAGGGGAGGGGGCAGGTATGGGCAATGTCCTAGTTTACTGATGGGGGGGACAGGGGGGTGAAGTTTTCACTGAACCTATCTGCCAGCAGGTTGGCTATATCTATGGCTTTTGTGTATGTGGTGTTCAGAGCAGATTTGGGTGTTACCTTTGAGATTGCAGACGTATGTGAAGAAGGCTTTGTGATTGTCCTTAGTGGATATGGGTAATTTGGACTCGAATTTAGCCTTTGAGGATTTCACCAGTGACCTTATTTGCTTGTTCAGACAAAGGAGATATTGCTTCCAACTTGGCACCTGCACCTTCTTGGTCTTGGACAGCAATTTGTTTCCTTTTATTATAGAGTTTGTTTATTGCTGCTGTCCAACAGACAAGTTTATTCTTCCTTGAGGAAGATGATTTGGTCCTGTCAGGTATTGCGGAGTCCATGCAGCTATGTAGGTGCTCATATAGTTTTTGGTGTAGGCTTGGACATTAGTGTTTGTTCCAGCTGAAGGGACGGTGACTGTGAAGCTGTTTATACCTTCTCTCAGGAGATTGTAGTTAGCTTTGGAAAAGCTTTTTTGTTTGACCTTGACAAGGGGGGGTGGGGGCAGGGGAGATGGTGACTTTGAAAGTGATTGCTTTATGGTCAGATCTTACCAAGGAGGATGACACTGTAGGGGTGTTACAGTGGCTACTCATGTTGGTTAGTACCAGGTCCAGGATATTTTCACCTCTCGTGGGGTGTTGACCAGCTGATCCAGTGCTTAGGCACTGATGAAGTTGAGGAATCTTTGGATGTTCATGTTTGGGCTAGAATAGGTCTTCCAGTCTATGGTTGGGTAGTTAAAGTCATGCAGGATCAGGGTAGAGGGTTGAATCTTGATAGATTCAAGTAAGTCCAGATAGGTGGACTCGGCGTCCTGAGTCATGGTTGGGGGTCTGTAGATAACTATGGTTGAAATAGGTGTTTTGTCAACAGTTAACTGCACTTGGAGTGTCTCCTTTGTGTCATAATGTTTGACCAGCCTGGAGGTGTGCATGCCTTTGATAAATATTGAAACTCCACCTCCTTTGGCTTTGTAGCCCTCCATTTGGTGTCTGAAAGTATGGTAGGAAGAGTAATCCGATAAGGCTGGGATGCTCTCCACAGCTTTGAACCATGTTTCAGTCACTGCACAAATGTCAGCATCCTCAAGGGCGAGGAATGCTTGCAATGAGTGCAAGTTCATGCTAAGACTCCTAGCATTTAGCAGCATGACCCTTAAATTTAATTTAGAAGAATTTTTCACACTGGTAGTTTTGTGCTAATGACTTTGCCTATAAAAAGCACTATGGGGGAGGCAAGAGCCTTTGCCTGAAACCTGAAGCCCAGGGGAGACAGATGAAGGCCATCTCTGGCAAAGACAAAGTCAGATGATAATAAACTACATTTTTCTGTATGTCTTTCATTTGGAATTATTGACCACTTTGGCTCAACGTGTCCATTATTTGGAATCTTGTGTTTTGGTACAATAAGCCTTCAACCAGCAATTCCCAGCTCAGAAGGGCAGAATCCACTCTCTTGTCCCACAAGAGCATAGACCCCAAACCTTCTTAATGTAAAATAACTGGCCTGAAGCCAAAGTGATTAAAGCAGAACTAAGACACTTTTAGAATAACAGACACACTAAGCCTTCAGCAATTCCCAGCTTAGAAGGATGTAAGCTACCTCTCCTGCCACAAATGTGTAGACCACAAACCTTCCTAATGTTAAACAACTAGCGTGAAGTCCAGGTGCTTAAACCAAAAGACTTAGAATAACAGTTACAATTTAGTCAGGCTACTAACAAGCAGTAATAACTGCAGCAGAATAAATGCAATTGAATACTTTTAAGAACAAGCAGCAAAAGCAAAATAAAGTAATAAAGTAGGAAGAAACACAAATACAGTAAAAGCAGATGAATAAAGTGCAAGTGGGAAGGGAGGAAACAAGATAATTCAAGGTTGAGAAACTAAGGGGCGGGGCTTCCCAGATGATCTCTCTGAACTCAGTAGAATGAGATGATGAGATGGGACTGCGAGGAGTGTCCAAAATGAGATTTATAGTAGGGGCAGGCAACTCAAAAGCCACCAAATTTAAGAACACAGCAAGAATGGAGTGGGTGGGAGGGGATAAATGCAGTCAGAGATCAGCAATGTTCAGAGCAAGCAGGCCAACAAGCATGCCAAAACAGAGAAATAAAAGAGAAATGCTGTTTTTCAGCTCCCCTCACTAAGTTCTTCTTCTTTCGACTTTTCCCGGTTAGGGGTTGCCACAGCGGAACTCCGGTCCACTAATGATTGGCAGTAGATTTTTACGGTGCTGAGGTGCTAGCTCGACACCCAACATTCAACTAAGGCACGCCCATTCACGCATGTCTTTTGAACTCCACTCGACCGCGGGGAGGACATGCAGAATCCAAACAGAAGGCACTCCAGCCGAGAATCGAATGGGAGAACCTCTTGCTGTGAGGCAACAACACTACCGCTTCACCACCGCGATTTACAGTTTGCAAAGGAGTTCTTTGGTAACCTTTTTTTAATTGAACCTAGCCAAGAACTCTTAAAACTCCAACAGAACAGAAAACTTAAAACAAAACAAATGTAATACTAGAATAAGATACAAAATAGAAGTGATCAAACTTTAAATGAAGAGTTTCAATTGAAAATAAAATGCAGCAAGAGATCAGCAATATTCAGAGCAAGCAGGCCAACATGCAGGCCAAATAAACACTTCAGCTAAATAGAGCAACTTTGCACACCCTGTACTAGAACTCCAGACCATCTGCACTCCGCACCTACGCTTAACACCTGCTGCCACAGTATTAGTGACATAGCATGCCTCATCACTTCTCATCCCTGCCTCCAGTGACAGCCATGTGTACACATGCCTGATGTGTGATTATGAGGAAAGTGAAAAAATAATGATTACACTAATGCATTCCACTTTGTTATTCCTATGCTGTACACTGCCCCTACACAAGCTATAGTAACCTTCTTTGTACACCTCTGAAGTCTAAGAAAAAAGTAAAAGAAACAATGATCACATTGTCCCCAGCCCAAACATAAGTTATAATGACCTCCTGTGCATAACTATAAGATTTGACTGTGATGAAAGTTAATGTAATGACCACACAATCCCCCTATCCCCCATAAACTACATCAGCCTTCAGTGCACACATATCTGAGCAGGGCTGGTTTTATAATGGGTGCAGGTGAGGGCAGAGGCTATGACAAAAGTCCATGCCAAAATCTATTTATAGGATCTGGGGTGTGGGGGCCATCACACTCCTAGAAAATCCAAGTGTCTGAATGTTCTGCAATGCATTTTATGCCTTATTTTTGAAATATAATTACTTGTGAACTGCAGTTTTTTACTGATACCCGGAAGAAGGGATGGGGGTTGGCATAAGGGTTAGAGTCTTTACCTAACAGATATAAAGTGTAGGATTTGATTCTAATCTCTGGATATTGGCTAAAGTTGTAATAGTCTAGAGACTGATAGCCTAGTATTTACTTATAAACTTATAAAAAGATGCATGTGCTCCAGCATTATCGTGTTTGCACAGATAAAAATCAGTGATATCTTTTACACACACACACACACACACACACACACACACACACACACACACACACACACACACACACACACACAAACACTAAATATTCACCTTCAAGTGCTACATGTTTTTGAGGTGCTAGGGATAACTAGAGCACATGGATAAACACTCACACAGACAAAGGAAGGCATGTAGACTCCACATATCCAAGAACTCAACCAGAGCAAAGCCCTGTGAGATGGCAATGCTACTCACTACACCACAGTGGCAATTAACCATTAAGCTAGCCATCTATCTTGTGTAAGATGTATGTTTGTAATGGCAAGTGAAAGAAAAGATTGCCAGCTTGTTAATTTTAAATATACTGCAGCCATTCCCCCTAACCCACACATAATGTCAGTGCTGATAATGTCTGTGTTAGAAAGTGAAATGCATTATAGTCATCTCATCTTGTTACTCTTACACTGCAACAGACACGCACATATAGAAGTAACAGCATTACTAGTTTTGCACTTATATGAGCAAATAGCAATACATTGTGCAGCACTGGTACTGCCACACCAAATCAGACACTGTTGTTTAGCAGTCAGCAAACAGGTAAGTCACTTTAATTTACCTCATGAAGATTAATGCATACCTGTCACCGTTCATAATTTCACTGACTATCACTCTTTTTGCCTCATAATTTTGCACTCTCCCTCAAAAAAAAGTTTGATTTGCTGGTAAACCATTTAGGATTATAGACATGGTAACCATTTGAAATGTCAGGACCATCTAGAGTGAGTCCTAAAATATGGAGACTGAATGACCAAAAATGCAGATTTACATCTACTAAGTCAGAGATGGCCATTTGCAGGAATATTCCCTTTTCTCTGTGGTATGGCAGTCTTGGAGTTGGCATATATCAGTTTGCGGTTGTGGGGGGGGGGGTGCAGGAGGGCTTGCTCCCTGCAAAAAAGAAATTTGAAGGAGAAGAACGACATTTAAGACTCACCCTTCTGCTGAATTTTCGGTCTGTTTTTTTTTTCAGTGTGTTAGCACCAAGCATTTCGAGTGCCAACATTTCAATAGGGAACCTTACAGATAGTCAGTAAACCCAGACATCAGAGTTTCTTACTTCTTATTGCCCAGAAATAGATGCTGATTCAAAATGAGTTATTCTGTTAACTTTTAAAGTAAGAGTAATATTTCAAATGTGTTCATGAGTTTTTAGGCCTTTTTTCTGCTATTATTTTGGCTTTGCTCAGAATTCTTAAACAAAAAGTTGAGAGTTATAATATCTAGTGTTCTACTAGTGTTTATAAAACTTACTGAATGAGAAAAATATACCTGAAGATAAAATCCAAGGTAAGCACTGAGATCAGTCACATTTGGCTGCTGATATCTAGTGCTTACCTTGCTCATGTTCACTCACTGATATCAACTTTATCCTAACAGCATTGTATCACAACTCTGTTTTGGGAAAAGAACATAATCAGAAAATGGATGCATTTATTTCTCGAATCAGCATCAGCTTTTTTGGGACCCCCACACAGTCAAGTGTGATTAAAGGAGGCCCCACAGAGTCAAGGATGATTAAAGCCCCCACCCCCCCTGCAGCCACTGGTATTGCAGGTGGCTAAAGCTGGCTATAATGTAGTTTTAGTGCAGAGAATGTCCACCAGGAGGATTTAATTAAGCCAGTGGCACTATGCCAGTGGTAAAGTATGTAATGAAATTGTGAAGCCTGTTATTTGACAAAACCCTGGTACTGTAACCAGAAGTATCTTTCAGTTTCAAATGTGATAGAAATAAGAATTATTATTACCCACCTGGATCAGTAAGTACACCGTTTTGTTGTATTAAGTTTTGTTGGTTTGACTGATATGTTGCAAAATATCAAAATAAGATATACTGCTGTCATAGGGGCCCCCCAGCAACCTTAGGGTTAGCCATTGTCTAAAGCCAGCTATCCAGATAGCAATGTTATCAGTAAAAAGTATTCTTTGCATTGGCAGCAGTCAGTACAGTCACAGTCTTTACATCAGTACTATAATATGTTATTATGAGTATAAAACAAGAATGATATTTTTATCTAATGTTTCACAAACAAATTGTCATATCTTAGAAGCAATATAACCTAGATGTATTTTGTCAACTTACTTTTGTTAGCTCGCCATAAGCTTTTACATGACAGTAAAAAGTTCCTTTATACTTGCATGCTTAGTAAGATATGTACAGAAATATGAAGAATTATGTTTATTTGTATAATTCACAATATAAGCAAACCTGAATATCTCTCATGATGTGCAACTTAGAGTACAAATATCAATGACAGTTTTCTTCAGCATCATCCAAAGTTTCACTTGGTGCCATGCAGTAGTTTGCAAGTCACCCAGTTTTGGAAATATTTCATATTTTCATAATTACTAGCAAATAACTACCAATATCTCTATTAAAGTACTGTAATTGTACATTGACAATGTACTATGCCTCTCAGTAACATATAGTTCTCTCAGTTATGAAAATATGAATACAAATATGAAAATATGAAGAATAAGGGGAAATTAGTCATTAATTTCTCCACCACAGAACATCTGAGATTAACAGTCTTAGTGCCATTTTGTTAATTGCACCTTGCACTTTCTAGTACTGTCTGTTATTCATTTGTGACTCACTTAGTTGATGACAGACCCTAAAAATGTCTGAATGCCATAGGTCACTATGGCTGTTAAGTGGAAAAATACAAGCAGCAATGTTATTAGTAAAAAGTCTTCTTTGCATTGATAACAGTCAGTACAGTCACAGCCTTTTCCATCAGTGCTATACTATATTATAGTGAGTACAAACCAGACTTAAGACCCATCATTCCACTCCTCCCCCACTCTGTCTCCAACAGGTGCCCAAATCACTATTCAAACTTGGGTGACCAGCATTGAAGTCAGGACTTTATACCTCTGTGCTTATTCATTTTCATGTGTGATCTGTGATTATGTTTTTGCATGGCTGCAGCCTTTTCCTAGCTGCACCTCATATGAGACAGGAATTCTGCCCCAAATTGTGCATGCCTGAAACAGAGTCCTCTAGAACTGCAATCAGTACACATAAGTAATTTGTACTGCTTTTATTGCCCCAATATGTACCCAAAAGTAAGCACAGTAAACTCACAGTTAGGGCACACATGGGGATTAGTAGATGCCAGATAACTGTAGTTTCTGGTTGCTTGAGAGTTACTATTAAAAATAGGCCTGACTAATACTATACCCTATACTGTACCATACCATACCATATCATACCTTAAACACTGTATTGATTCGATTTTAATATTGAAATACAGTAATTAAAAGCCTGGCTTGGGGGGACAAAAAGTGCAACACATGAAAATTGAATTGAATTGTTCATACTGTACAGTATTTCTGCAACTTTTTTTTTTTGCCGGTTGCTTGAGAGTGCTGGTTACTTGAGTTCTGGTTAACTGAGAGTTTACTGTAAGCAGCCTTTTCAGCAGAGCATCTTAACTTCGAGTAGAAGAGCCCTTCTTAGCAGAATAGACTTTAGGTTCTCCATCACTCATAAAAACCCTGCCTTCCACAGATTTATATACACAGTGCAACAGGTTATCTGACATGTGCATTCATACTAGTTATGAGTTTGGGCAAGTCAAAAAAGGCCTGTGGCCCCACAGCAGAGATGTGGTGACGTCATTGAAAAGTGAGTGAAGCTTTCCTAAGATGTCCTGTAATCCATTTGATCATTCTGACTATCAAACCTGCCAACCTAACGGGACTGGTTCAGTAATATAGGAGATCTATCTTTCCGCATTCCATTACAGTGCCAATAATATCCCCTAACTAACTGATGGCATGACTAACTCCATTAGTCTATAAATTAAGCTTTGTCTGTTTAAGCCTTTCTTTTTTTGAGTTGATTTGTTTTGGGTACTGCTACAGGACTGACACCCTCATTACTTTACTTTTGTCTTTACTTTTGTAAGAAGGAAGTGGTATTGCCCTCATCCACCCCACCTCTGAACCTCTTTGAGCAAGAAATCTGGACAAAACCACAAATAATGGAGGTGAAAGACCCTAAAATAGGGACACTTTTTAACTATTGCTCTTACAGACTTAGAAAGTTGATAGAGTATCAGGTTTTACATTAGCATGAATTTTCTGAAGGACATGAAGTCTGAAACTCAAATGTCTGCCATTATTTTCCCACTCAGTCCTCAGTGATTAGCCAGTGATTTCTCAGAAAACCACATATTTTAGGAGAAACAGACCAAAAATATGAGGCAAAAAATCTGGACATTCTGCAAAAATCTGGATAATTGAGAGGTATGCTTGCAGGGTGTCTCTGTGCACTGATTATTTGATACAGATTTCAGACTTGTTACAGTTTGGGCAGAGTATGAAAGAAGAATTAGCTGGACTTCAACATTAATTGCTTAGTAACATAATGCAAGGGTTGAGAGGAAGCATGTTATTATAGGTGAGTTGAAGGTGGGTGGAAGAATAGGACTGACAGAAATCTAACAGTAGGGTGTTATAAAGGATGGAGTATTAATGACAACTGGGGGGATACCTGCAGTGATAGGCTCACAGGTGTGGAGGTAAGGTCTTAAGTCTGATTGAGAGCAAGAATAAGAAGGTTAGTGGACAGGGTCAAAATCTGGAAATGACTAGCAGAGAATTATTGAATGCAGACCAGAATAGAGGGAAAGGCAGGTAGGAGAAAATACAAGTTCCTGTAGTATGTCAAGGAAGTGAGATTTAGCTTTTGTTAAAGAGAAAAGTACAGTATGTATGATCTTGAGGTGAAACACTGAATGTGAATGCAGAGGGGTAAATGTATTTCCTGTAGAGAAAACCCCCCACAAATGTATGTGGTTAAGACAGCAGCCCTGAGAGAAACAAAAGGAAAATTAAGATGTTATGTTGTATAGAGCCATAGGGTTGTAGGGGAGATTGAAATGGGTGAGTAGAAAAGTTAGTTAGGCTGATACAATGTACATTGTATAAACAAAGGCTTTGAAGAGGTTTGGTAGATAGGGATTATTTTAACAATGGGTTTTGGATTGCAAGTCTTTTATTTGACTTTATAAAATTAGAATTTTGAGTATTCAGTTTTGAGTATTCTTGAAGTTGGTCAAACTGTCCCCTTCTCCCCACGTTGAATCTTATGACATCTAGGATCAAGTAGCTGGTTTTATGAGTGCACCTACTTTAAAGATGTTTTTTCACTCATTTCCAACAATTATTATTCAAGAGTGACACTTTAGAAACCATCA
Organism: Protopterus annectens; assembly: GCF_019279795.1. NCBI lineage: Eukaryota > Metazoa > Chordata > Ceratodontiformes > Protopteridae > Protopterus > Protopterus annectens. The sequence continues at coordinate 1,063,442,613 of NC_056739.1, forward strand.
GAATTACTGCATAGACTATCTCTGGGATATTGTTTCATAGAAGGACTTTGAGGAGCTGTCTTTCTTCTTTGTATTTCAGTGCTAGGGTTTGTTAACCTCTTTGTTTTGCACTGTTCTTGTTTGCTGAAAAATGTATACAGATTACTGTGTACAAGATAACATCTCATGACTGCTTGTGCAGCTGAGATAACATTCCTTTTTGCAGATTGTGTATTTGCATGGCCTCATATCTGGGGCCAAGACCCTCTCTGTAACTTTGAGCAGTCTAGAAATAAAGATGGTAGCAGCTGGTTCAACAACTGTATTTTGTAGTTTTGAAACTTTTTACTTTGTTCTTATGTAAATCATCTTGTGATCTCTGTTCATTGCTGTACTTCATATATTTCATATTTATTTCAGATTTTTTTTATTGCAGTTATATATTGTCATTTTCATCAGTTTGTTTCTGATTACTAGTCATTTGCTGATTCTTTGCTTTCATTCTTGTGGCTTCATGATCTTTCAGCTTAATGTCTTCTGTTCAGGGCATTTCTAATGCGGCCCAGTAAAATGAAAGTGGAAGGCTAGAACCCAGGATGCTGATGAATGGTCCATAACTTCATAGTTTATAAGAATGGAAGAAGAGCTGAATTAACTTAACATTCTCACACCAAGTTTTTCTGATATTCTGAAATGAGTGGCCTATTGGCATATTGCTGTTGCTTGTACTGGAATATAGCCATTGTGAGTCTGAAAGGCTCTTTGTTACTGTACATATTCTGTTTTGCTACTGGGGATTTAGACAAGATCAGTTGTGATGGCTCCATCCTTACTGTGTCGGAGATTGTGTTGCTTCTTGGTGATGCCTTCATTGCCTAAAGGATGGGTCTCACTTCAGTCTTGTGGCCATTGTTGAAATATACAAGGACTACTTAAAAACTGAAGAAACTGCAGATGCATTTTTCTGCTAAGATGAGCTGTTTATATTATCTAGAATGCTATACACTGATGATTTTGTGCTAACACCATTGTACTATGAATACAAGTTGCTTGATAGAAGCTTTCATTTTTGCTACAATGTAATAAAGCTGATCCCTGCATTTCGGGCACATACGAGTGCATCTAATTAGTGTTGTTTAGTGGAACTCTGTGACCGGAGGCGGTATGAATATGTTCTTATGAAGAGTATGGCGTAAAGTACATAATGGAGCATAGCTGAATATTAACTGTCTTGTTATTTATAGTTCATAGTTGTGGCATTCTGCAAATATTTCCCTGCAGTTTAACTTTAGCTAACTCCATTTCTTCTAATATTTTACTGTGAAGCAGTGTCCTTTGTCCATCTGGGCACTTAAATGAAGTTTCATTTGCTCTTCTTTTTCAACCATAAGAGGCAGTCATTCAGGTATTACATTTCCTCGGTGTTGAGTTTTTTTCTTTTGCTTGCATTTTGAAGTTCAATAGACCTCTAATATATTCCAATGTGTACCCTAAAGACAAACATAACGACTTTTGATTTTTAAATCAAGGGAGTTGTGTAGTCTGAAACTGAATGAAAAATTAACTTGGCTTTGAAGCCAATTCAGCTTTAACTGCTGTGCGATGACAGTGTAAGAGGAAGCGAACAATAGCAGTAACAGTGAACATCAAAGTGCTTTCTCATACTGGCTTGGATTTTGTCACTCATCTTGGTTTACAATTGAAGACGAACAGGCAGAGTAGTTCATTTATATGCTTTATTACATAGAAACACATCAGGATGGATAGCAGCAGTACAAAATAAAAAACAACTGATTAATTGACAGATTACACAGACATGCATACTTAAATCACAGCAGCTTACTACAAAATGGCAGTCAGGCTTCCACGTGCTTAGTATTTATACACGTGCAACCCATGGAAAGCTTCTTAAAGGTATACATACATACTGATCTGCATCCTCTCTCTTTAATGAATTGCCCACAATAAAATGACATTTGAAAAAGACATGCAATTGTACAGACAACAAGAAATAGGCACAACACTTATGTCCTTATGTCCAAGTTGCCGTGTATCTGGAACATTGTCTAGAAATGTGACCTGATGTAGTGATATAGCAATCAGAACTGGGTTTAGCAACAGGGACAGTCATTGGTCCTACCTAAGGATGCGCAGTGGTGCAGCGGTAGCATTGTTGCCTCACAGCAAGAGGTTCTCCAGTTCGATGCTCAGCTGGAGTGCCTGCTGTGAGGAGTCTACATGTCCTCCCTGTGTTCATGTGGGTTTTCTCTGGGTACTCCAGTTTCCTCCCACGTTACAAAGACATGCATCTGGAGCATTTCTCCCTGGGCCTCCACTGAAAATTGGCTTTGTTCCAAGTTGGACTTTCCCAGTAAACAAATGTTGCATAAATAAATAATTGGTGAACAAACTGTTTTTGGATTTTTTGGATTCTTCTCAGGAACAGAGATATTTACTGAAACTTCCTCTTGAACTGGCATGCTGGATAATTCAGTTCGAGATTTAGAGTCTTTTTCACAGGTATGATACTGCAACACAACCTCGGACACCAGGACCGAATGTTTCCGATTCTACATAAATTCTACTCCTTGTGATTCCACAATGTATGATCCCGGCTCTGGACATGCACTTTTCATGACTCCAGTCCGATCAAAACCTTTTGACATCTGCATCCCCGCTATCTCCCCTTCTTGTAATGGACTTGAGCGGTTTGCTGGTCTTATGTTTGGTAATGTGGTTCTGGTTTGTCTCGACAGAAGTCTCTGTGCAGGGGAACCAAGATGTTTATTACAAGGAATATTTCTGAGATTCAAGAGATTCAGGAAAACGTCACTGTTGTCTCGTTTTGACTTCTCTAGTAACTATTCGCACTTTGAACTGCACGTGCCGCCAAACCATTTGACTATGGATACTCAGGGCTACTTGTAATATGAGTAAAGCCCCACTCTTCAGCAAATCTTTTGAACTGCTGGCTTGTAAACTGTGTACCATTGTCAGAAATAAATTTGTGCGGACTACCATGAACTGCAAAATGACGTTTCATCTTAATAATGACAGTATTAGACACTAGATTAGGAAGTAGGTCAATCTCGAGCCAATTTGAATAAAAGTCTACTAACACCAAGAAATGTTGACCATTCCACTCGAAAATGTCTGTAGCTACTATCAACCAAGGTAGTTCAGGAATCTGGTTTAGCTGAAGTGGTTGCAAGTATTTATTATTGTTGTGTTTATAATCTCTCTCTATAGAATGTTGTGTATTATCATCATGTTAAATGCAGTCTATGTTTTGTATGCACATTGAGTCCGAAGAAATGTAATTTCTCTCGGTTCGCACTTGGGTGACTTGACGTGACAATAAAGTTGACTTTGACTGGTTCTTTCTGTTGATGCTGCTTAGTACTATTACATACAGAACAAGGTGAAAGTACTCTGTCAATGTCCATTGACACAGAAGGACAAAATACTAGACCTCTCGCCTTTTTTTTTAGTAGAATCTGCTCTTGGGTGGCCATGATGCAAAATAGTAATATACTCTTGTTGCAAGGATTTTGACACAATCACTTTTGGTCCTTTCATGATAATTCCATGTCAAACAAAATCTCATCTCTGTAAGGAAAATATGGTTGCAGGTCAGCTGATAAGCAAGATTGCTTTGATGACCATCCTCGACTGATAAAGTGGTTGAGCTTCTGAAGAACTGGATCTGAGGCTGCATGACTTCTAAGCTCATCAAGATATGTGGAAGAAAGATTTCTCACTTCCATGACTTCAAAATCAGGGTTCTCATTTTCATGCTGTTCCATGGTATTTATGGGCGATCTGGATAATGTATCAGCAAGATAAAGAAGTTTGCCTTTTGTGTAGACAAGATTGAAATTATACTTTTGCAATTTCAACATCATGCATTGCGATCTGGCAGGAGCTGTGTGCATAGGATACTGGTCTACTGTCTTGAAGAATTACTTCATCAAGACCAACTTTCAAAGCATCACAAGATAGAGTAACTGGTTTTGAACGTCATAGTATCTGAGTTGGTGGACTGGCAAGTCTCTATATCAGGACATAAAATGCTCTCTGGTGTTCATGTAACGATGATCAAGATACATCTTTGTGTGTCAACTCTCTGAGCAGTGCTGAAAGTTGGCTCAAGTCTGATATGAACTTGCCAAGATAGTTAACCATGCCAAGAAAGCGTTGTAGGGCTTGAACATTGTCTGCAGTTGGCATCTCGAGAATAGCAGTTTGCTTGGAAGGATCTGGACATGAGCCTGAACTGGTAAACAAATGATCGACATAAGTAACTACTCATAGCCTGAATTTGCACTTCTAAGGATGCAGTTTAAGATTCACTTCACGTGATCTTTCCAGAACTTTCTTGAGGCTTCTGTCATGCTCAGCTTTACCATTACCTCCTATTAGAATATCATTTACTATAATAGCACACGGATACCCAGAAGAATTTGCTCCATTGCACTCTGAAGACTTCACTGGCAGAATTTATCCCAAATGGCATTCTTAAAAATCTCTACCTGCCTAAAGGAGTACTGAAAGTGGTTAGCAATGAAGATTTTCAGTCAAACAAAATTTGCCAAAATGAACTCTTTGCATCTAAGACAGAAAAAAAAAACGACTGGCATTTTGCATAAGAGCAGCGACTTTTTCGAATGTATGCATTGGATGATGAGGTCTTTTTAGTGCTTTGTTCAAATTGCGTGGATCAATAGATATTCTGATATCATCTGAGCTTTTCTTATCAGCTACGACCATGGAAGATACCCATTCAGTAGGTTCATCAACTGGACAAATTACACCTTGCTGCACCATTCTATGTAGCTCGGCATTGGAACTTTCCGGGTTGGTCTGACAACTGGACTGACCTCTGGGTCTAACTTCATGGAGTACACATCTGGAAGGTTGCCTAGTTTGTCTTCGAAAAGATCAGCATAGGTAGAAAAAATAGTCTGGGCAAAATTAGAATAGTGGTCTTTTAAGCTTACATGGTGGACTTCTTTATTAAATGAAAACAGTTCCATTTTCAAACTGCCTCTGAGGCCTAATAATGACTGTACATGCATTTTGACCACAAAATTGCAAGTCACAGCTGTTCCTAGCAGAGTAACATGAAAGCACTACTGAACCTTCAATTTGAATTTCTTCACCACCACAAGCAACAAGCTTCACACACTTTGCCAAATCAAGCTTCTCAGCAGCACATACTCTAGCAAATGTTTCTGCTGACATAACATTGCACTTTGAACCTGTGTCAACTTTGAACTCTATAGGTCTTCCATTTATCTGAACAGTACAAAATACTTAATTCTTTGCCAGTAAGTCTACTGCATTGACTGTTTCATTAAGCACAGATACACCATCAGCATAAAAAGTAGGGTCACAGCTTTCTAATTGATCAACTTTTCTCTTTGAATATTCTCTTTTAATAAAATAATGAGCCTCTTTTGATTTACAAAATCTTTGGAACTGATTCCACTTTTTACATCTGTGGCATTGCTGACCAAAAGCTAAGCACTTTTCTCTTCTACATACATGATTGCCACCACAATTATAACAGTTAACTATGAGGCTAGGTGAGGGCACATGCTTTGAGTTTGCTGACTCACCCTTGTGCTTCACTGAGGCTGTGCGCACTCTGGAATTTGCTAGAAAGCTACGGGATTTACCAGTGACTGTTGTAGGGCTCACAGTTGCTGCCATGTGCTTGGGCTTGTTTCTTTTAGCCACGTGCTCCATACTATCAACATGAGCACTAGAAGATACTGGAAGAATGCATGTCTCATTTTTAAGTATATTTGTGTACTTTTCTCTGAGCTCATATATCTGACAAATCTCAATTGCCTTATTCAAAGTTAAATTACTGTCATGAAGCAAAATCTTTCTCACAGCACCATCTTTAATACCATACACGTCTGTCTTTTATCAACTCATCCCTTAAATCACCAGATCTGCATGTTTTAGCCTTGTTTCTCAGATCAGTTATACATTCTGCAAAAGTTTTCCCAGGCTTTTGATCCCTTGTGTAAAATAAGTGCTTTTTCCATTGCAATATTCGTTTGGAGGTTACACATTTCTCTAAATTTACAGTCTTTCCTTAACTCAGCCGGTACCACTGTATGACAGTTTCCCCCTCTCCTGCAAATACAGCAGGTGCATACACAAATGAATGCTCTCTTTCTGTGGCTTCTGAACCAGCTAAATTACTCAGAATAAATGCATTTGTATGGTCATTTTTATCAGAAAATGCAGCTTGTATGAAAATATTGTACTCTTGCTCAAACACTATCCAATTCTCTGCAATATTATCATCAAATACAAGAGAACCTGGTTTTCGAAATCCGTCTGCCATGCCAACAAATTAGGCCCAAACTCACTGAAAATATGGCCCTTGTAATTATATACAGATATACACACACAGCCAGTACTTGTAATAACATTCAAATGTACAGCAAACTCTTAGAAATACTGTACTTTGCGAAATATGTTTTGAAATGGCTGAATTTTGTGAAATAACTGTATTGTAATACTCCACAAACTTGCAAACACTTTGTACATTTCGGATATCTTGAATAGCTTTAATTAATTTGAAAAAGTAGCTCATAGCAAAAAAAAGTGGTCATTTCCTTATTTTATACATTTTATGTGAATCAGACATTATTTCAATCATTTTCATAACTATTTTGAATATTTTTATCAATATGTCTCAGTTTCGGACATTTCGTTTAATTAGAAATTCATTTTGAGCATTCTGAGTGTTTCGTTTTAGATTTTCTGAATAAGAAATCATTTAAGTAAGTTTTGATACCTGAAATTAATTTCTGACCTTTCTTTGCGAGTTAAACGTACAGTAGGGATGATCCATTCCTCTGTGTTCCGCGAACATTAACTGAGTGCTTCTTGGTCTTTGATTCTGGATCTAATTCTGACAGCATGTCACTCATCTTGGTTTACAATTGAAGATGAACATGCGGGGTAGCCCGTTTATATGCTTTATTACATAGAAACACATCAGGATGGGTAGCAGCAGTACAAAATATAAACAAACTGATTAACTGACAGACTACACGGACATGCTTGCTTACAGCTCAACAGGTTACTACAGAATGGCAGTCAGGCTCGCACATGCTCAGTATTTAGACAGATGTGGAAGCCCATGGAAAGCTTCTTAAAGGTATACATACATATTGATCTACAGATTTGTTGGTCTTGTGAGCTGAGTGGCTACTTGCTATTTGTTTATTTAACTGAGCAGGCAGTTTGGTTAGAAGAACCTTTTCAGCCTCAATTAGACCAGCTGACAAACTGCAGTTCACAATTAATAAATTTTACATAAGTAAACAGCAAAATTTAACATGCAGATTGATGTCAGTGCCTAGGTGACACGAAATCACATGGCCCTAATGTATATAACACATGATTTAATCCACCTATTTTAAATGAAATATAATTACTTAGATGGTTACAGAAGTTAGATATCTATAGCAGAAGAAGGTGGAAGAGCTAGCTTCATGGCTTAGAGGGTTGGAGCCCTGGCTGTAACCCAGGTGACTTTTGCTTGGCCGTTTTTATTTTGTAATGCTGCAGATCTGACTGATGGTCTGTTGGATAGAGGGTGGGAAATAGCCAAGATGTATATGTTTAAGATAAGACCGAAGAGGTGATGTGGCCTGGACTAGGACAGGCAAACTGATGGCCTTTTTAAGTGAAAGACTACTGTCACTAAGTGAGATAAGGTTGCATTTTTTTCCAATAGTAGGCAGTAGGATAGTTACGGTTCTGGCTGGAGATTAAAAGCAGTGACTGGAAGTACATACTCTGGGGTCTATATCAGAACATCGAAGTTTCAAAACTTCGAATGTTCTAATATCGAACCCTATTCAGCGAAAGCTGAAAATATCGAAGCAACAGAAAACCAAATTTTTTCCTAGGGAAAGAATTTGGTTGTCCGTTTCTGTTGCTCCTATATTTTCAGTGCTGTGGTGGAATGTTGCAGGTTAGGTTGGTTAGGGTTAGGGTGCGGGTTAGGTATGTGTACGATTGTGTGGACGTGAGGGTTAGGGTGAGTTAGGTGAGTTAGGGTTAGGGTGCAGGTTAGGTATGTGTGCGATTGTATGGACGTGTGGGTTAGGGTGGGTTAGGTGAGTTAGGGTTAGGGCTCGGGACAGGTAAGTGTGCGATTGTGTGGATGTGAGGGTTAGGGCGGGGTAGGTGAGTTAGGGTTAGAGTGCGGGTAAGGTGAGTGTGACGGACCTTAGGGTTAGGGTTTGGGTTAAGGTAAGTGGATAGTTAGTGGTGTGTGTATAGTTTAGTGTAGGGTTAGGTGTAAGATTTTAGGTGTATGTGTGTGGATTGCTGTTTGTTTGGTGTACTTGTGTTGTGTATATGTGTTTTGGAACAGCGGATTTTTTCTCCTAGGAAAAAATTAGATGTTCTGTATGTTCAGTGTTTTCAGCTTTCGCTGAATAGGGTTCGATATTAGAACATTCGAAGTTTTGAAACTTCGATGTTGTAATATAGACCCCATACTCTGTTTAAGGGAAGAAGATCCCTATGGCCAAGTTGTATAGAGAATGTATCCCACAGTTAAAACAACACTGTTGTATGCTGCAGATCATATTTTAGTTATGAGACAGGAGTTTGTGCATCTACTTTTTTTTGCTTTGACTCCAGCTGTTTTCAGCTGGATTGTTTGAGGTAGTCTACATTTATCCTGCTTTGGAGAATGTACATAATCTGAAGACTAGACTGGTTCACTAACAATCAGTCATTGTTTTGACTCTGGACTGTAGCTGCCTGGTTTCTGCTTTGCAAATCTCAAAAATAAATAAATAAATAAAAGGTTTGTACCAAGGACTACAGATGTTCTACTGTACATATTGTGTGGATTTCATTTTATGTGCCAGACTTTTGGCTATTTTACTGCTTTGATTGGTTGAAGAGTTACTCTGGCAATGCTTTATAAAGTCACCTTTTTACTTTCTGTTGACTTTATAATTGATGGTATTGTCATTGCATACTAAAAAGAACTCTCTCTGTTCTGTTTTTACTTTCTTGATTAAGATGCCGCTTATTTTATAGGTTCATAGGTGTGTACCAGACTAATGGCATTGGAACCTTTGCAAGCCTAGCCCATAGAAGTGCCCTGGCATCGAGCCACCCAATGTTAGTTCCCGGTGCCTCTGTCAAGTAGATCCACTAGAGTGATCCCCGTGGTTAACTTTCTATTACCCATCTACTCATCAAGATTTCTCTTGAAGAGGGTCAGCGAGGTGCTTTGCTTGACATGTATGGGAAGTCTATTCCAGAGCATGGTCAGTCTCTGGGTGTGGAACCTGTCCCTACAGCATGTTCTGTTGATTGTGGTAATGAGGTTGAGGTCTCTGGACCGTGGGTGTGGAGGGATTTCTTTAGCTGTAGCATTTCTAACAGAGATAGGTCAGACATGGCTTTGTAACTAAAGCAGAGATACCCTCTAAGTAGGTGATATGAGACAGAGAATAGCTGGAGTCTTTTGAGTGTGTCCATGTAAGACATGTGTGTAATGCCTATGATCCTCTTCATGAAGTACTTCTGTGGCCTCTCCCGCTGTTGCAGGTGTCTAGTGAGGTACATGCCAAATGGGGCATTATACTTGATGATTGGTTCTAATGAGGGAAGAGTAGAGAGAGAGAGACAATGACTCTTCTTCTTCCTAGATGCAAAACCCTTGGTAATGAGATGTGCCACCTAGAAGGACTTTCTGACCACAGTGGCAATGTGGTGGTCAAAAGAGAGGTTGTTGTTAACCTGTGTCCCCAGATCTCTTATAATGCCTTCAGTGTTCAGTGGGCTCCCATCGATGTGATAATTAATGGGAACTGAGTTTTTACCAAAGGGGATGATGACGCATTTTTTGGCGTTAAGCTTAAGGCCATGGTTTCGACACCAGTCATTGGTCTCAGTGGGGCCTTTCTGTAGGATGTCTGCATAACTTGGGGAGTTAATAATGGCTCCAAGGTTGCAGTCATATGTGAACTTGGTCAGCCAGAGTAGAGTCCCTTTGTGTTGGTCTGGACTTCTGAGAACTAGATGCCGAACAGGAGAGGACACAGGACTGATCCCTGTGGGATTCCACTCTTGACTGGTCGGCAGTCTGACTAGGAGTCCACTACTTTCACACTGTGTGCTCTATCTGTGAGCCAATTTGCAACCCACCTAGTGATATAGGGATTGATGCCTAGTATGGTGAGTTTATCAATAATTCCCGAGAGAGGAATGGTATCAAAGGCCTTGGCCAGATCGAGGTAGGCTGTATGCACTGCCTTACCTTCATCCACAGCCCTGGTGAGTGACTCAAAGAAGTCACTCAGGTTGAGCAGGCATGATCTCCCTTTCACAAAGCCAAATTGCATGGGGTCTAGAGTTTGGAGATTTCCTGTATCTTTGTTAATCAGGTCCATGATGATGTGCTCCATAGCTTTACATATCAGACTCGTCAGGCTAATAGGGTGATAATTCCCATGGCCTGTAGTCACTCCCCCTTCATGGAGAAGGATGACTGTAGCAGTGTGCCATTCAGTAGGGACAAAGCCTAAAGTGAGACTGTAACTGAACAGGGCACACAGATGTGGTGCCAGTTCGCTTTATAGTTCATGTTGAACACAGCCAGGGATATTATCAGGTCCCATGGAAGCTTTATTCTTGACCTTGGATGATGCAGCTTTAACCTGTGCTGCAGTAATGCTGGGTGCCTGGAATTCTTCCGGTACTGTGATTGATCCTTTAGGGGGGGAGAGAGGTGTAAAGTTGGCACTGAATCTGTCAGCCAGTATGTTGGAAATATCTGTTGGCCGAGTATGGGAGGTACCATTGTGCAGTATCTCAGAGCAAATCTGGGTATTGCAGTGAAGGTTCTTGATATAGCTGTAGATGGCTTTGTGATTGTTTTTAGGGTCTGCCGCAATTCTGCCTTCATAGCTGGCTTTAGAGAATTTGATGAGGAATCTCAACTTTTTGTTGAGGCTGATAAGGGAGATTTTCCAGTCTTGGGGCTTCACCTTTTTCTGCAGCAGTTTCTTCCTTCTGTTGTACATTAATTTTATTGCTTTTCATTACTTTTTACTTTAGATGATATCCTGTTTTATGTGCAGTTTTTACAATGTTGTTTCATGCTATCTTTGCATATTTCTCAGGTAGCCTTTCTTTTTACTTTGTCATAAGTGCCATAAAGAGAAACTTCTCTTTGATAGCGACTCTTCCTACCTTATCCAGGAACCATTAACTGTCCATCTTCCCTCTTCTGGTCTTAAGGACAGATCACCCCAAAATAGCCCCATTAGTAAAGCTCCTGTATGCAAAGCTAGGACATTTTGAAATAAAACTGGTTTAATTGCTGACTGTTAATGTTGCTTTTGTTGTAGAGACCTGGCAGGTTTTACGATCCTTACATGAAGTCTACTGACCCTGCTGGCCTCTGCATAAGATATTGCAGTAAATAGAATTGCACAGAGGTGGAATAGTCATCTGATTTTGACCTATGTTTGAGTTATGTCTGAACCAGATTCCTTTCTGGTTTAGCATGGCCCTTTGAATATTTCAGTGGAGATAAAGTGAGATCTTATGTTGTCCTTTTCATTCTTTCTCACTAGTGGGTTCAGATCCGATCCCCAGATTCAACTTGGCCACATACACTAGACTTCGGTCCAGCTGTCAAGCTTCTCCCTCTATTCATAATACTGTGTTCCATCCTCATTGCCTCAGATCTTGTTTGCCACCACTGTGGTTAGACATAGCTTCTGCTCTCGAGCATTGTAAGCAAATTTATTTCTTGTTGTTAACTGCTAAAATTTCCTAATTTTCTTCTATAATCATTAGAATTTATTCTTATACCCTCCCTCTTAGTGGTCGCTGGTGTTAACGATTTCTTAGGCATTTAGTCAACCTCTTGTGTACTAAGTACGTATTAGTCTTCATACCATTGTTGGTACCTTCTTTTACCTGACTTTAAAGCTATTTTCTTTAAATAGCGTAGTTGGTATTTTCATCTTTCCATTTCCTTCCAGGCTGTTTCTAATAATTACCATTTTCTGGTAATTTCTTGCCTAATTACTATCCCTTTTTTTTTGCATTAAAAAAAGTTGTTGTTGTTGTTGTTGTTAGTTCTTCCTTTCCTGTAGTTGTGTTGGAGAAACCAACAGGATTTAAAAAGTACATTCCTTTTCGGAATAAGATCCCTAATTCTGATGCCCTCAAGAAGTGCTTGTATTGTCTTGTCTGGGACCAGACCATTTTAATACGGCCTGTACAGTATGCTCTACTTTTCATCTGAGAGATTTGGCTGACAGACTAAATAAGCTCATCATCTGAGGCTTACTTCCTGCTACTTCTGGGGCTCAAACCGCTCTAAAACACCAGAATCTGTTTCTTCAGGTTCCCAGAAAAGGTCTCCTCCGAAGTCCCCAAGGGCTTCCTCAGAGCCGATAGAAAAGGTTAGACCTCCTCGGATCCCAAACCTCTTGTTCTTCCCTCAGATCCAAAGGCATCTTCAGATCTGAAAGGGTCAGCTTCTGTAGTGGTATCTCCTTTGCCCTCTACTTCTTCTTCTTCGGATCCTAAGCCCTCTGATCTGAGAACCAGTACATCTCACAGAAGCCATACTCCAGAGTACGCAGTAAAACCTATTTCTCCTTCCCTTCCCATTCTAAACTCCAAAGAAACATTCTTGAGCCCCTTCAACAGCATCCTCTGGGTCTTCCATAAGTCTGTCTGAGGAGGGTGTGGATAGTATGATACGTAAATTTCTCAGATCTTAGATCCAGATGAGTGTTCTGCCAGCTTTGTCCCCTGTGCATTAGAAGTCCAATATTTATCCATCTCTGATCTGACCAGTGGTTTCAGAGTCCTAAGATGTGAGATGCCCGAGAATTGTGGCATCAGATCCAAGAAAAGTTCCTTCCTCCATTCTGACAATTTCCCTGACTGGTTCTGCTGTGATACCCTCGGATCAGAGCGGGTCTCAGAGGTGAGATGTTGGTGCCAGGTCTGAGGCGTTGGGTTTGACTCTAATTTTGTCAGATTCTTCCCTCCCTCTTGGAGCTTCAGCCTTGGACAGCTCGGATCCAATTCTCCCCTTGAGGCTGAGATCCAGGGGTGACCCCGACCTACCTTCTTCAGAAGTTTCAGACCCGAGGGGTGGGGTTTCCCCTGGTCTCTCAGCATTCAAGTGGGTAGAAAGGGCCTTCTTTCACCATAGAGAACAATCTTATTTTATTTATTTATTTGAAGTTTGTTTACCAGGATAGTCCATTGGGCCAGAAGATCCCATTTTCAATGAAGTCCTGGGGAGAAAAGCTCCACAGTATACAGTGAATAAAATAACAATATTTCATTAGTATAGAATAACAATAGTACAGATAAAATGCTATCTGAAGGTGCAATTTAGTAAGATGCAAAAACAGAATTAAAGAATCTCTAAGTGAATATTTACAATATTTACAAATACGTAATTCCTATGATTGCAAATGCAGACATTACATCTAATACAACTATAAGACGATATTTACAGAATGAGTATTTCTGCTGAGGAAAATATGAAGGAGGAGGAAGAGATAGAATTGAGTATATGGGGTAAGGGAGAGATGAGTTTAGGGAAGAAGGGGAATAAGGAAGGAAGTGGGGAGAAAGATAGTATAGAGAAATGATGGGGAAGAAGATAGAGAGTGGGGGTATGAAATAGGTGTGTTACTGGGGAATTAATGTGGGATGGGAACAGGAGAATTCCCAAAGGGATGGTAGGTAAGAATGAAGCAAGGTTTTGAAAGTAGAGAGGCTGCTAGTGGTGCCAATGAGAGGTGGCAGGGAGTTCCAGTGACATGCTAAGGAGAAGGATAGTAGAAATTTGCCAGGTGGGCGTGCAGGCTTATGCAGTTCGATCAGATTTTGGGTATTGGTTCTTAGGAGTCTATTGGGAAGGTGAATTTTAAAGGTTGAGGTAAGGGACGGGCAAAGAGAAGGATTAAAGATGGGTTTGTGGGCATGTATGAGTTGAATGTAGGTGAGGTAATTGGGCAACTCTAGCCAATTTAGTTTGTGGAGGGCCATACAGTGATGGGTGGAATATCTGTATCCAGTGGCGAATTTGGAGATTTTGTTGTAACAGCAAGAGATTATTGTCTTTAGGGAAGATTGTAAGTTAGTTAGGAGTGGGGCACCATAAAGGAGAGAAGGGATAAAATATGTGGTAGAGAGAACAAGCCTGGTAGAGGGGGTGAGGTAGCGATTGTGGCGGTAGAGCATGCTTAGTTTCTGGTGGGTTTCTTTGATATTTGTTTGTAGGTGGGTATCAAACTTGAGCTGATCGTCAATAAGTACTCCAAGCAGTTTTGCACTGGATACTATTTCTAGAGGAGTATTATTCTTACTGATGATGGAGAATGAGTTCTTGTCAATTATTGTGGTTTTTGAGGGGGTGAATATCATGAGTTTGGTTTTTGATGCATTGAGTGCCAGATGGTTCTCTAGCATCCATTGCTCAGTGGAGGAGAAGGTGTCTTGTGTTAGTTTTATGAGGGTGGAGGTGGCAGAGCAGATGATTGTTGAGTCATCAGAGTATTGGATAATGTTTGCATTAGGGATGGTGCGGTGAAAGTCATTGATGAAAATATTGAACAGTAGGGGACCTAATATGGAACTCTGGGGTACGTCAGTGGGAGTGTTGAGGAAAGGGGAGAAGGCTTTTTTTCCATTTGACGGCTTGCTGTCTGTTATAGAGGTAGCTGGTAAACCAGTTGATAGAGGAAGGAAAAAGATTTAGGTTAAAGAGTTTAGTTAGGAGAAGGTTATGAGAGATAGTTTCAAAGGCCTTAGAAAGATCAAGAAGGAGAGTAGACACAGTGTGTCCAGAATCACAAGCTTTATTCACCATTTTGAGGAAGGAGAGGAGGGCGGTAGTGGTGCTATGGCCAGGTCTGAATCCATGTTATGTAGGAGTTAGCAGATGGTTGTCTATCAGATATGGTAAAAGTTGTAAGTGGATGCAACTTTCAAGAAGTTTTGAGATGGGTGATAAGATAGCGATAGGTCGGAAATTAGAGATATTATAGTTGTTACCCCCTTTGAGAAGGGGTATAATAAAGGCCTTTTTCCAGACTTGGGGTACATGGCCTTCTTGGATTTATCGATTTATGAGAATGCAGATGGGGAAGGCAATGGCATCGGCAGCTGTCTTTAGGAAGTAAGAAAGAATGTTGTCAGGGGCATTGGAGTATGGTTTTAAGTTCTGGAGGAGTTTTTTATATTTGGTATGGGATGGGTTTTATAGAGAAGGGTGGAGGTTGGGAGGTGTGAGTATTTGAGTAGGAAGAAATAGGGGAAGGTAGGGTTGTTTGTGAAGGATGATGTTAATTTGGTTATTGAGTCAATGAAGAAATAGTTGAATTGGGTGGCTAAGTCCTTGTCGGGGGTATTGGAGTCTGGGCTAGGGTTTTCCTTTCTACCAGGGTTAAAGAGGGAGGTGATACCATCCCAGAATTTTTTTTGGTTTGTCTTATGGTTGTTTTGGAGTGAGGAGAAATAAGATTTACGGTGTAAAGAAATAAGTATTTTAACTCTATTACAAAGTATTCTGTAGTCATTTAGGGTGATGGGAGTTTTATGTTTATGGTGATGGTTTAGGGCTTTGTCTCAGAGGCACATGACAACTAAGGTAGCTTTGCTTAGCCAAGGGACAGTGTTACTTTTAATCCTTCTTGTTTTTAGTGGGGCAGAGGTATCTAAAAGGTTTATAAATGTGGTGTTGAAGCAGGTGACGGCATTTTCTAGGGGGAGAGTTTTTAGGGGGCTCCAGTTGAAATGTTTTAGTGTGTTGGAGAAAGTGGAGGGGTTGAAGTGTTTTAGGGAGCGTGTGGAGATGTAAGTAGGAGAGAGTTGTAGAGAGGGGGGGTGACGATGAGCAAAAGTGGGTTATGGTCGCTGAGGGAGTCAGGGAGGGTACCACAACTGGATATATAATGAGGGTGAGAGACCAGAATCTAATCAAGGGTGCTACCAGAGGAGTGATCTTTGATAGCTCTGGTAGTGGTGTTGATTAGCTGATTGAAGTTGTAAAGGTTTATATTCAGGGGATTTGTGGGAGATTGAATGCTGGTCCAGTTAATGTTTGTGTCGCCAAGGATTATAGTCTCATTGGTTATGTTGCTGGAGAGCCAGGAGAGTATATCTTCGAGTATATGGACATTGTCCCCGGGAGGGATGTAGAGGGAGGCTATGCAAATGAACTTATGTCTATTTATTTGAAGTAGGGCCAGGATTAGTTCAGCGTTAGCGAATTGGGGATGGGGTTTAGTATATGGAGTAACTGACAGGGAGGAAGAGTATAAGAGAGTGACTCCACCACCTTTCTTATGGGTTCTGTCTTTTCTAATAATAATGTAGTTGGGGGTGTTATCTCAGAGTCTTTTATGGATGGTTTCAGCCATGTTTCAGAGATGGACAGGATGTCTGGTTGGTTATGGAGAAACCAGGCATGTAGGTTGGGGATTTTGTTACATATACTTTGAGCATTCAGTGCTGAGAGAAAGAGGAATATTTCTGATGGGGGGGGGTATGAAGGAGGGAATTTGGACTGTTGGTAGGAGAGGGGCCAGGGTTACGGTGTACATCTCCAGAAAGAAGAGTGGTAATAAGTTGGTGAATGTGGTAAAAGAGGTATTTAGCCTGTTTGTTATCTAGTTTGAAGGTCATTTGTTTTGTAGGAGTAGACATAGTTAAGACTGGAGTAGTGTGTTTGTGGGTAGAGATGAGTTTGTAAGGGAAGAGCAGACAGTTATTGAAGGAGTATAGATAGGGACTAATGTGGCTAGTAAAGTATATGTGTTTTATAGTGATTGAACTTGTTGTGTGAAAAGGGGGGGGTGTTGTTATTGAGAGGCCTGGTGAGGTAACTTAGATAGGACAAGGTGAGGAGAAGTAGTATTAGGGTTATAAACTGGTTTGGTTTTGAAAGCATTGTGGTTGTTTACACTTAGAGTGAGGGGTATGGAATAAAGTGTACTATGGTCTGGGATTTAAGGTAGGGTTAGTATTGTAAAGAGATGCTAGGAGGGTGGGGTGTGGAAGTAAGGGGTAGGGGAAGGTATGAGTTAATTGGAGTAGATGTGGTTTATAAGTGTACAGGTGCTAGGTTGGGTGGAAATTGGGGGCAGGGAAGGGGACCATCGTCTCATGTTCCAGATCTTACCCCCTTTCCCTCTTTGGCTCCGAGCACTGAGTCCATCAAACCTACTCCACAGGGACAGCCAGTTCCAGTCTCTTATGGAAGACACTGATTTTGATGAGAGAGCAGGATCTCCCAGATCATCACCTGATGACATCTCTTTTGGAGATATCCTAGAAATCCTTAAGCAGAAAGGTGGGTGGTCGTTCCAAACTTCTTCCCCTGAAGAATTGGCTTTCCTAGAGGCTTTTGGTGCTGGACATTCTATATCTTGGGTGACTCCCCCACAGTGGGCAAACTTATTGACCTGATTTCCCAACAGGCATGCAGGCAACAGGATACCGTCAAGCCCATCCCCAAGTACCCGGACATGTTTTTGGCAACTTCTTCAAACCACTCTTGCTGGAGCAAAGGAGTACCCGTTGATACGATGGTAGTGATGGCAGCCACTAAGAAAGAGCTAGCAGAGCAGAGCTCTTCTGTCCATCTGCCAAACAGGGAGTCCAGAGCGTTGGACAGATTTTGAAAGCGAGTGTTCTCCTCAGCTATGTTTGCTCTGAGGTTGCCTAATTGTCTAGCAAATTCTACTAGGCTGCAGGGAGATTTTACCTAAAGAACTATCAAATACTCTCTGACTCTATGTCTGCTGAGGATTTCAAAAGGATTTCCTCTCAGCTGGCCTCTCCTTTTTGTCTATTTCAACACTTCGATGAGGCCAATCTCTCACACAGCTGAAGGTACCTCACGAGCAGCTAGTTCAAGCAATGCCATAAGGAGACACACCTGGATGTAGCTATGCGTCTTTGCAGAGCCCTTTAAAACATCCTTTATTAATGCTCCATCTGATGGCACTTCATTGTTTGGGCCATCAGTTAAAGATATGCTTATCTGCAGTGAAAAAGATGGAAAAACCCTGTCTGCTGTAGGAATCAAATTTTCTACCCCTCAACAGCCCTTTTCTAGAAACCAAAGAGGTGGTAAAAAGATGTGGTTCCATAAATCTCAGGGACCTTTCCAACATTTGCATGGGGATAATTCCTCCAGAGGCAGAGGAGGAAATCTTAATGGTAGACATTCTAGAGGCAGAAGAGGCCAGCAGAATCAGGGCTTTAGAGAATCTTTCTCTGACATGCCCTGTTAGCACTCCTGAAGTGCTGCCTGACTGTATGACTGGAGGCAGTCGGGGATCGATTCCCTTTGCACCTAGATGCCTGGACAAATATCATAACAGATTTATGGGTGCTAAAAATAATATCCAGGGGTTACTACATACCATTTTCCCTTCTTCCTCCTTGTCAGAGGAGGAAACTTCCCAACATTCCACCCAGTCAGAGGAAGGAAGCAGTACAATAAATACAGAAGCTGCTAGAAAAAAAGAATGAACCAGAAGGTCCCACATGACCAGCTAGGATTTGGAAAATATTCATGCTTCTTTTTAGTGCCAAAGAAAATAAGGGACCTCAGACCCATTTTGGATCTTAGTGGTCTGAACCAGTATGTGAAGAAGGCAAAGTTCCGAATGGTCATGGTTCAGTTCTTCCTGCCCTTTTTGCACAAGGAAGACTGGATTTGCACTATAGATCTACAGGACATGTACTGTCATATATAAATGGACAGATGATCCAGAAGGCATCTTCGCTTTCAGCTGGGAGCCAATCATTACCAATTCAGAGCTCTGCCCTTTGGATTCATCACAGCCTACAGGGTGTTTACGAAATGTGTGGTGGTAGCCGCTCACCTGAGGCTTAAAAGACTCCACATGTTTCCATACATAGACAATTGGCTCCTCACCGTCCCTTCCAAGCATCAACTTCTACAAGCCAGGGACTGTTTGTTCCAGATTTGCAATGCCTTGAGCATTTCAATCAATCTTGCCAAATCACAGCTTGCTTCCAGATTTGCAGTCTGGTACATCAACAAACAAGGAGGAACCCAATCTTACCCCCTGTGCAGAGAGGCGATGAGAGTTTGGGAATGGGCGAGGTCTTCAGACTGCATTCTAATTGCCAAGCACATCCCAGGGGAATCTAGCATGCTGGCTGATAAGCTAAGCGGTTGAGCGGTCTCTCAATCAATGGGGTAGCGAATATGTTCTTCAGGCATTGAGGCCGACCTTACTGCAACCTATTTGCCACCCCTCTCAACAACAAGTGCAGCAAGTGCTGTGCTCTGATCCCCCCTCGACGGAGATACCTAGAGAAGCTATGCTTCATGCTTGGCCCTCTGGTCTCCTTTATGCTTACCCTCCTCTCCCACTGATTCCAAAATTCTTAGAGAAAGCAAGCAGGCTGAAGAGCTCAGTAATCCTCATTGCCTACTTCTGGCCTTGGCAAGTTTGGTTCTGCTTTCTACGGTCTCACCTTTGTTATCCTGCATGGATACTGGAGCCTCATCAGGATCTTCTGTCTCACTCATAGGGGATTCAACATCCCATCCTTAATGCCTTCAGGTTAACCACATGGTTTCTCCACTACCAGTAATAATTAGACAATCCAGGCTCTCTTCCCCAGTTTGCGATATTATTTTGGCTTCCCAAAAAGCTTCCACCAAGAAAGTTTATAGGAGCAAGTGGAAAAGGTTTTCTATTTGGGCTTCTGATCACAGCATCGAACCTTTTTTCACTCTGGCTTCTGCTATTCTTCCTTTTCTTACAAATCTTTTTAATGAAGAGGCCAGTTTTTCTACAAGTAAACTTCACTAGGCAGCAATTGCATATTTCCATTCAGAAAATAACTCTTTCTCCTTGGCTTCTTCCAGATTATGTAAAGCATTTATGAAGGGCATTTTTCTTCTCAAACCCCTGATAAAGGATCCTTTACCACCTTGGGATCTTAGTATGCTTCTTCAGATTTCAACTCAGAAACCTTTTGAACCATCAAACAAATCTAAAATTTCTATCCTGGACAGTGGTCTTCTTGGTAGCCATAACTTCAACAAAAAAAATCTGAACTCCAGGCTCTGTCAGCAAACCCCCTTACATTGTTTTTCATAAAGAAGAGGTTTCTCTATGAACAAACCCTTCCTTTGTACCTAAAGTGGCTTCAGAAAATAACCTCATCCAATCCATTAATTTACCAGTCTTTTTTCCAAATTTCTCTAATGACGGAGAGTGCATGCTACATATCCTTGATGTGCACAGACAACTACATTTTTAGAGTAACAGACCAAAACATTTTAGAAAGTCAGATCAGCTTTTAGTATAATTTCCCTCAAGTCACCTGAGTCATTCAGTCTCTAAAGTTACCCTAGCTAAATAGATTACAGACTGCATTTTATTGATTTGCTCTCATAATGGTTTAGTTTTATCAAGATCTCCCTGAGCTTACTCAGCTTCCGCCTTACCTTTGTTTTGCATTACAAGTTGGACATCATATCAGGAAACAGGGCCTCCTTTGGTTCGACAGTGTTCCGGAATATCCTTCCATGAGAGCCACCCAAGGTCTACATAGCTGGGGACTCTGTTCCATTAGTGAGGGAGAATGAAAATGACAATGTCAAATTTATAAGTTATGTACTCACCATAACTAGGCATCTGTGGTGTTCATTTTCTTTCATCCTCACCTTCGCTGCCATCCAGCACCCATTCACTTTTCCTTCTGGAAGAACCAGTTGGGCTGTGTTTGGAAATCACTGATCCAGGTATGATGCCTGTCTTTATTTCCATGTGTTCTTTCTCTCTTGCATTAGTGGGAAATTAGGCAGCAAACTCAATCTGAGGCAATGCGGATGGAATAGAACATTATGGGTAGAGGGAGGAGTTCAGGAGGTGGATCCAAAGTCTAGTGTATGCTGCCACGTCGGATCAATTACAAATGAATTATTGAAGTAAGTCAAGACAAAATATCAACAGTTCCAAATTAATTCAGTAACTGCTGCCAGCACTGAAAGAATTTGATTTTTATAAGACATCTGTTTTTTTCATAAGAGCTCACGGTCCTACACTGAGTATAGCTGCATTTGTTTGACTGAAAAATAGAACCAAAAGTTGTGACATTACTGATGGGCATGATTGTCTAATAAGATACAGACTAATTTATAACAAATTTATAATTTATAACAAATAGTTAAAAGAAACGGATCTGACCTTATTAAAATCTGTGGATATGTGCATAGCATGCAACATGACTGATGCATAGTTAATATATTTGCTAAACACATTTGTATAATTTAAAATATCAGTCAAATAATAAGAGAAAATGAAAAATAAAAGGCAAATGTGGTGCAAAAGTAGCTGCCTATTGCAAGTGTGAAACTGAAGCCACATTCATACGAAAACAGTGAATTCTGAATCTTGCTGTTGCACCCATAAATTACTATATATGCAGAATTTAGTATTTTGTCAGAAATCATTTTAAAGCATTTTTGTAGGAGTATACTATAAAGAGAGGTACTTGCACTGTTCTGACCATCAGATGACAGCATTAAGTCAAAAACTGCTGGCATGAATACTTTAAAAGGGTAATCTTTTTTTTACAAGTCATTGCAGTTAAAGACATTATCCATTATATTGGGTTATGTTGCCAGGAATGGTAACAAGAATTCACATTGTAAGAACAAAGACTACATGTTTAGAGAATCATTCACACTGTCAAAGACATTTCAGATAGTGTGCAGGGAAGTAATAGTGATATCCTGTATGGTTGTACAGATTTATTCACAGGCTTAGGATGCTTACTAGGAGGATATTATTTGTAAATAGTGCCTGATGGGCTGCACATCCAGAAAAGCTTCTCTAGCTTTCAGTAGTAAAGCTGAAGGTATTGGAATTCCTGGGTGTCATTAAGAATCAATTAAATCCTGCTAAGTAGGTGAATAGGCCTTATGCAGAAAAATGGTATTTACATTTGTACTGAAGAAACAAATGTACTAAAAGATCTGAAGAAAGTGATTAAGGGAGAATACTAGCCATAGTTTACAGTTAAAGAGGTGATCTCAAGAATGCTAAATGCTAAGTTTTTTTTCAGTAGTAAATCCAAATCCTCATTTCTAGCAAGATGAAGCAAACTCTTATGTACATTTAATAAGCCATTATTCAATTATAAATTATGTAAACTTCAATTTGGTGCTATATAAGCAGTAGTGATGTTCCAGAGATGTTCAAATCACTAAAAGCTTGGCGGGTGTTTTAAAATTAAGTGATGATTTGTTAGTGTGGGGTCTGGCACAAAAGTAGCAGTGAGTGAAACATTTACTAAATAGACATTTCCCGGCCTTCTAGCTAATGTCAGGTGTATTGTAGGCTGAAATCTATGATTCATATACTGATGATAGAGGGTCTGAAACCTATTAAAATGAGATGTGCAAATCTCAGTGCCAAGAGACAAACGCAGACACGGGTCTGTAAGAACAACGCAGTTATCTTGCAAAGTTTGTACCTCATTTGTCTGAGATAACTTTGTCTTTAAGAAAGCTGTTAAAGCACTATATAACCAAATGTCTCTATGAGTAGAAAACAGTTCTGAAATACTTAAAAAATAATTACTGGTATGTCAGCTTTAAAATAGTGTGATGTGAATAAGCCATTGGTGCTGCAGGTAGTTACCTTTACTCTTCATATTGTTGTAGGAACTGTAGGAACAAGGAAACAGCCTGTCTGCCTGTGGGTTCAATTATTTATAGATGCACAGAAGGAATAAGTCCAGACTGAAGAATTATTTTCAGCAGCAGTTTATGGATGTGCAAAACTGAATGAATATGTCTTGGATAAATATCAGTGGAAACAGACCACAGTCCCTTGCAAAGCTTATTTTAAAAGCCTTTATACAAGACACAAGTGGAATTATAGGGCATGTTACTTTTAGAAAAACTATGCCCTAAACACAACACTTCCTATCTTCAGAGTGTATTTCCTTCCCTTGAGAATGATCTATTTGTTTTCACATATTAAAAAAAAAAAACATAATTTAGCACTTTATCCCCCTCTCTGGCATTTATGTCCTATTCTGCTTTAATGCTATCCATGTTGAGGCTGCAGGAAATGTCATAATATATTATTTAGGAATTTTTTTACTCTTCCTCTTCCATTATTTTACTTGTCACATTTGAAAGTCTTTTTCCAAAGAAAACACACACAGCAAGGTACCTGTAGCCTTTCTTTGTTATTTCACACATGCTGAGGTCATAAAGGTATTCTGTCTCTGAATATGCAACTCTTTGATTTTGGAATGTCATGTAAAGCTAATGTATTCCCTTCCTTGGGAGCATAAACTTATTAAGCCATTTGAAGTTGAAGTATGAAAAAATGATAACCCTGAGAAGCAACATTACTAATTAGCCGAGCTTTGCAAGCCAGGAAATATGACACTATGACAGACTAAGGGAAGGGAAACAGGTCTTGAAATGTACAAAATTTTACATTGAAAAATCTGTGCAATCTTGGTTACATCTTTAACCTTTTGCAAAAACATATCACAGATGGTGTAACACGTGTGTAGGAAAATGTATGTAAAAGACCTTTCAGAACATTCATTGATACTTATGCTGAGGTTTTTCAAACTTGATTGTGTTTATCACTACTTACATTCTATGTGAATGGGACTGTTTATGTCTCCATGGTATTGTAATCTCATTAGCTGTGCCATTACAGTTTGTTATGGGCAAGAAGTAGCATTCCAAGAAAAAGGTCATGACAGCATGTGTACCCCCCCCCAATGAGGGCATTTCTGGTTAGAAAAAAATAAAATTACTGATAAATAGTTATTGTGCCCATAGTTGTTACTGAAATATTACCTGAAAGTGATTCATAGAGCAGGCAGAGAGCTACTTACAGCAGATATGGTGGACAGAGCTTATTTGCCAGGGAAGTATAAGGACATGTGAAAAGAATAAAAAGCATCACACAGACTCATTGGGCAATGCTGCAGTTACCAGTGCAAAAGAAAAAAGGAGGTAGGGATCAGGGATGTATTTGCATTGACTTAGACACACAGCTTGTTGAAAATGGTAAAATGAAAGGAGGGCCTGAACAAAATCATGAGTAAGGAATGAAATTCTGCCCTGCTTCTCTTTCATGGAAGAAATAAGTTGCATCCAGATCTCAGTGTCCAAAGCTGACAAAATAACAGTCCTTAATCAACTGAGAAAACAAATACTTGAAGGATATGAGTTACAACTGGGAACAGTAAAATGCAATGAAAGATGAAGTAATAAAATGTTTTGGCCAGCAATTTCAAATCATATAACACAAGTAGGACACACTTGTGCCATCTGCAGTGTATACAATAACAGCATTATAAAGTAAGAGATGGTAGCATTCCCCATTCCGAACAGTCTATGAAGAAGAGTAGATGCAACTTTGTTTCATTGTAGAAAAATCATGTATTTCATATTTAGAGATTATTATTCATAGTGTCCTTCAGTCCATTGGGCAAGTAGAAATAACTCTCCAAAGAGTGAAGAATCGTAAGAGATGGCGCTATTGCAAAAGCTATGAGGATTGTCATCTTATAGTTATAGAATACACAGATCCCCATTGCAGGGTTTCTATTTTTCAACAGAGATCATCAGCTCAAATGATGATGGACAGAAGTTGAAAAGTAGAATACCTATTTCAGCCATGTTGCTAAAGTAAGAATACTAATGTATAATAAAAACAAATATGTAAGGAAATCAGCAGAGTTAAAAGTACTATGATAGAAACCAGAAAAGACAACCAGACTCATAGACTGGAGTAAAGAGAGAATCCAGAAGTCACAGTTAATTCCTCAGCCTGAAGCCAAAAATATTAGCAAGGCAGATGATCCATAATCCTGTGCAGTTCATGGAGAAAATGGAAAGCTGCATAGAAGAGCTACAAACATCTGTACCAGATGCATCGTAGTCAAGGTCCAAAAAGATGAGCAGTGAAAAATACCAGAAGTCCTATTGCAAGAAGAAAATACTTCAACTTCATCCTTATTCTTGGTGTTTAATTACAGTAAATCATAAAATAATTTAAATGGCATAAAATAGAATCTAAATAAAAAATAATCACATTGAAATGTATAAACAAGAATAAAGTCAAGATTATAAGCAGAGTTAAGTATGGTCCTGGTTAACATAGAAAATACCGAAGTCAGGTTGAAATAAAGGCAAAGATAAGCCAATAGTATGTAAAAAAAAAAAAAGCATACCCCACTCTCAAACATAATTTCAAATAAATATGATTTAAGTAACCTGCAAAAGGTAATGAGTAGGTCATTTTTAAAGCCACAAGGCAGTAAGCTGCACATGTGTAGTGGCTGAAAGGCAAAGTAATAAATATCAGATATTTATAATGCAACTGGGAAACCACCAGCAGCCCCAGGAAACTGAGTGAAAAGCCCAAGTGGAGCAGTTTGGTATCCCAAGAGCCTTCAGATAGGTACTGTGAAAACCGTGATAGTTACGGGTTGTAGAGGAAAACTCCTGAAGCTGTATGTCCAAATGAGGCAGTAGTGCAGCCAGTAAATCCAAAACGCAAGATGAAGATGTCTCATTGTAAATAGTCCACAGATGTTGTATTCTGTGGAATAAACCAGTTAGTTGCATAGAATGCTCTAGAGTTAAAATAATTTTATGAACTGGGATTCTGCATTGTTAAGTACCTTTAATTTGTTCAGAAAGTTTTATTTTAGTATTAACAGGCCATGCCTTGCATAGTATAGCACAGCATAGCATACTGTTAATGTTTTTTTAAACACCTTTATTGGACTATCACTTGTGACATAGCCATATTTACATTTATATAAAAGTAGTCAAACTGTATTAACAAGTTAAAATTAACAAACATTATGCTTCACACATATATTGCTATATATCATATAACCTAAGAAATAGTACATAAATTATTCAATTCCTGCCCCTGTTTTTTTAAACAAGCATAGTGTTAATGTTGACTTACAGTCATTGCTATAATGTAATGCATGCAACCATGTATTGAATATATACAGATCTTTTGTAGCTATTAAAATGGGGCTTGTGGGTTGTATACTTTATATACCATTACATCCTAATGAGCTAACTTAGTAATTATCTCCTCATGTGGAACACAGAAGTTCCACAGATTTCAATTTTAAATATAGACCTCATGACTTGTAATGTATGGGTTTATCTGATTGTAAAACTTTGGTTAATTCTTATTTTTTACCCTTTTTCTCCTTTGTAATTGCCTGAATCTTTAATGTTTACATTATGTCACATTGAAAAAAAAATGTTCTAAATTGTTTGATTTTGTTTTGGGTGGTATGAAGAGGATAGGCTGCTGTCTTGAGCATGGTTAAAGAGTTAATCATATTAAAGATGACAGACACAAGCTGATGGCTAATTACAGTTGTCTGTTAACCATGCGAGTGAGTGAACTGATCCTTCTCAAACTTATTTCAACTATGACCGTGACCACAAGGGCAGTGAGTGTAACATTAAATATAACACACACACACACACACACACACACACACACACACACACACACACACACACACACACAACTTAGTATAGCCATTCATTTAGAGTGTTTTCTAGAGGTTGGAGGAGACTGTGGTACCTCGAGAAACCTCACACAGACTGAGAACATAGAGAGAGATGGGGAGAGAACATGCAGCTGAATGCAGACATTGAACTAAGATCAGGTTTGAATCCCACCCGTATTGGTTGGGAGGTAGAGATTTTGTCACAGAGCAGTCATGCTGCATATATCTCACAAGAATGCTCATTTCTGTCAAGGGAAATCTCTAATGATGTAAACCAGTCTGCAGAGTTCTCCTATACCATGAAAAGTTTGCCCAATCCAACCTGTCTTCATGGTCAAAAACACTTTCAATAAAGGAGTGTTTCAGCTGGCTAAGTTTTTTACTGATAAAGTGTCTACTTCTAGACAGTTGCAAAACAGATTTGTTTTGACAGCTTTACTGTGATTAGTGAAGTGGAACGGCTTGTCTGATTTTGGTCCTGGTGTCATGTAGTTGAGTACATTACTCTTTTGAAGGTGTCTTGTGGACTCTGATTGACTTTCTCTTGCTTTGACCCTCATCCCTCTAGTTGTATTATTATTATTATTATTATTATTGTTAATATTATTATTTCTTGCTGTTTTATGCCAAACTTTCTATTAGATTGCTTTTCTGTATTGAAAATAGGTTCTATGAAATCTTAAGGGAGGCATTGTTACATCAGTCCTTAAAAAGCTATGATGTAATCCATTTAACGTAGATAATTGCAGGCGAATTTCCAGTCTTCATTTTCTGGGAAACATGTTAGAACGATGACTGTACAACTGAAGTACCTCTTAATTACTAATGAATTACTGAATCATTTTAAAGTCAGGATTGAGTAAATAACATTACTGACTATCCTTATCAAAGTTATGAATGAGCTCCTTATTGTTAGAAATCCAAGACTTTGTTCTTGGTCCTTGCCAGACTTTCGAGTAGTTTTGACTGTGGTGACCATGGAGTCCTTCTTCATCATTTAGAAGAATGTTAGGGTTTGGATATGTTCCATTCCTGTTGGTATGACAGGTCCCAAAAGTTGTTTTCTACAGCTAACTCCTCTGAAAACAACCCTTTCTTATTGAGTTCTTGGGGATCTGTATAGAGGCCAGTATTGTTCTTCACCTGTATACTCTCCTTAGGGGCTATTATATGATAGCATGATTTGAATTATCACAGCATGCTGATGATATTCATCTCTTTGTCTCTTATAACCCTCTGTTAGGATTTGCTATTGTCAGACTGGAAATTTGCCTTATTGCCATTCTGAAATAGACTGCGGAGAGTCGCCTAAGATTAAATTAAACTGAAAGTGAAGTTTTAGTAGTTCATGATTCAGCTAATTGTCACTTAAGCATATAATTTTATCTGACGATAAAATAGTTCTCATGTGCATAAAGTTTGTGATCTGTGAGTGATGCTTGGCATGATCTCTATGTCTTTAGAACCAGTATCATTCTGTGGTTAGTTTCTCTTTTTTCCACGTAAAGAGCATTTCCAGGATTAAACATATGCTTGCAGAAAAGAACATTGCTGCTGTTTCCATACTGCTGTCTCATCTGGATTACTGCAATGCCTTGTACATGGGATTCCTTGCTGGTAGCTTAAACTGACTACAGTAGGTGTTGATGCAGAATATCATGGCCAGTTTGATCTCTAGAACTATTTAATGTTCATCATTGCCATTGGTGCAGTAGCCTTTTTACAAAAACTAGCTGGTTTCCAAAAACTGTGGACCCTCACACACCTTCATTCTGACTGCTTATTGGCCAGCCTTGAGGAAAGAAAATTAGTAGTCAAAGTACTTTCTTGCTGCCTAGTGAAGAATCAGCTCAGAGGCTTCATAAGACCAGCAGCCAGCCTTTGGTTTCTTTCTGGCAGATAAGTCCTCTTTGGGGAACCCTTCCACCCAGAATTTTTGCCTTTTACATATGTATTATACATATATATATATATATATATATATGCGTGTGTATGTGCATACACACCAGCATTATTTCTAACACACACACACACACACACACACACACACACACACACACACACACACACACACACACACACACACACACACACACACCAACACTAGCATTAATCCCCACAGTTTCACTCAACTTAGCTTAGAGCCTACACGTGCATTAAGCAACCAAGCTGAAGCTATATTAGACTGGATCCTAGTATCCCACCCCCACTACTACACTAATACCGGTACCCTCCCTAGCACTCTAAGCGACCACCTACCTGCATACACCCACAGAACCTATCTACATATCTCCAACCCTCACATATACAAATCCATCAGGAAACTCACCCACTTTAACCAAGATACATTCATAACTACCCTTCAAGCACAAAACTGGTCCCCACTAAAATCTCTGCCCCTGGATGATTCTGTTCAGTATTTTAATATCTTTCTTAACATACTAAATAACCTAGCACCTCTTCATACTAAACGTTCAAAACCTAACCACGCCACCTGGTTGACAAAACATACTAAACAAATCCTCCTGTCTAGAGACAAAGCCTGGAAAATTTGGAAAAAACGTAGGACTCTAGAAAATGAACAAAATTATAAAAAACTTAGAAATGCTGCAAAAAATCTTATCATAACTGATAAAAAAACTACTTCTCCACTAAACTCTCTTCCCAAAATACTAACCCTAAAAAATTCTGGAAATCTGTAACTTCCCTTCTTAATCCTGGTAATATTCAAAATCCATCTCCTGCTCCCGACAAAAACCCTCTCCAGATAGCACAAATATTTAATACACATTTCATTGATGCCATCCAAAATCTGATCAAACACTCTTCCTCGAAAACCAACCCAATCTCTTGCAATACTTCAAACCCCAATAACCCCACAAATAGTATTCCTCCCAATCCAATCTTCTCACTACAGCCAGTACCTACATCCCTAATTCAAAAATTACTAACCAAATTAAAGCCGTGCTCACTCTCTGCTGATAACTTACTACTAGAATACTTACAACTAGCAGCCAGAGCTATTGCTTACCCTGTTAGCATTCTTATCAGTTGTTCTGTCACTGAATCATATGTGCCCCATCTATGGAAAACATCCATCATAACCCCACTTCACAAAGGTGGCAATGCACATGATCTTTCAAACTACCAGCCCATCTCCATTCTCTCCCCACTATCAAAAATCCCGGAAAAATGTATTCAAACCCAACTCCTAAACCACCTCATCAACAACAACCTCCTAGCTTCCACCCAACATGGCTGCCGCCCTGGTCATAGTACAACCACAGCTTTACTATCCTTTACTAATACTGTGAACAAAGTTCTTGATGTTGGCCTATCCACTACAGTACTTCTATTGGACCTTTCAAAAGCTTTCGATAAAGTATCACACCCTAAGCTGCTGCAGCACTTAGAGAAACTTTGATGCTCTCTAAGTGTAATAACCTGGTTTTCATCTTACCTAAATGATAGACAGCAATCAGTTAGATGGCAATACCAACAATCAGATTACCTAGCAGATAACATAGGTGTCCCACAAGGATCCAT
Organism: Protopterus annectens; assembly: GCF_019279795.1. Lineage (NCBI taxonomy): Eukaryota > Metazoa > Chordata > Ceratodontiformes > Protopteridae > Protopterus > Protopterus annectens. The sequence continues at coordinate 1,063,472,772 of NC_056739.1, forward strand.
TTTAGGACCAATACTCTTCAATATATTCATTAATGACCTAAATAAAGCCTCCCATGATTCAACTATTATGTCATCCTCCAATAATTTCTCTAACCTGCAGAAAATCACCCAAGATGGCTTCTCCTCCATAGAAACCTGAGTAAACAATAACCAATTAATGCTTAACCCCAAAAAAACTAAACTGCTAATATTCTCATCTAAACCTCCAGCTACCGAATTTATGATTTTCTCCCATGAGAAAACAGAAACTGAACAGGTACAATATGCAAAACTTCTTGGAGCTACTATTGACAACAAACTCTCCTGTGAACAACATATACTCAGTACAGTAAAGAAAACCCACTTCAAACTGGCAAATTATACCGACACAAACTATACCTATACCTCGATAGACAAACTAAGATAAAACTAACACTTTCCTCATTCCATCCCTTATGTATACGAGCCCCATTTTCACCAACCTCCAAGCATCCCTCAGCACTAAGCTAGAACAGTGCTACTACAAGATATCAAAAGTTGCCTCTAACCTGTCTAACCACTCTCACCACTGCAATGCTAGCTCTAACGTGTCCTAGTTAGACTTTCACCACTATCTCCAATTTACTCAACTAACAATTACCCATAAACTAATTTTCAAATCCATTAGCTGCCCTGCTCTCACATCCATCTTAAGCGCATGTGCCCCTAATTGAACCCTTTGCTCCTCAGAGAGAACCCTTCTAAATGTAGCTAATCCCAGTAAGAGAGCAGGACACTTTCCTACAACATAGCCAAACTCTGAAATAGCCTCCCCCTTATCTGTTACTCAACTGGACTCCCTAAATACCTTTAAAATCACATAAAAACCTACTTTTTACAAAATCCAAGCTGTACATGTGAAATACCATCTAAACCCCCATAACCCAAAACTCATTCTACCAACAGCCTGTATATACAACTAATTTCAACTATGTACTTTGCCTTTGCACTGGTGCTTGTACATATTTAGCATAATATGTTGTCTTTGTATATTTAGACTTGCTCTAAATGTCTGTTATAAATGTGAATTCTTTTCTCCAAAGGCTTTTATATTAACCATATATTATTCTGTTTGTAATATTTTATTTACTATATTTCATTTGCTATATTTGTTTGCTATATATCTGTGCTTGTTTTACTGTTGGAGCTTTTCTCCCCGGGCCTCCCCTGAAAATGGGCTTTTAAACCCAGTGGACTTTCCCGGTCAACAAATGTCAATAAATAAATATATATATATATTTTATATATGTGTGTATGTGTGTATATATATATATATATATATATATATATATATATATATACATATATATATATATATATATATATAGATAGATATATAGATATGTGTGTGTGTGTGTGTGTATAAGGAAAAATTGATGTTTATTTTATTTAGTCTTTTAGAAGTTTGCTGTTATGGACCACTATTTTTAGCTTTGACTAATTTGTCGGACTATTTTTTTGAGAAAATGAACTACTTGCATAAACTTTATTTTATTTTTAAGTTTAATGTGTGGAAGTATTTTATTTGGGCAGGAGCTACTAACAGGATATGATAGTGCTTGTGTTCATTGTGTGACAACTTTCCTGACATTTTTTCTGCCAGACTGATTTTTATCTGAAGGGGGTTCTGGCAGGAATTTAGTGTGATGCTTACATATTACATCGTTAGTGAGCTCTGAATGTGTGTGAAAGTGTAAGTGTGCTACTCATGGACACTGTTTGACAACTTACTTTCCAACAGACACTTCCTGCATATGAGGCATCCTCCTTGGTCACAGCATAGATATTTATACTGCTCCTGCTAGTCCAATTTCCATTGTTCCTAGAAAGAAAAAACTTAACCAAAGAGCCCTTGCCAAATCCATGGGCTCAATCTTCACCTCAGATGATGGTGGTAGACTCTGCAGGTGACAGCAGTCATTCTTAGACCACTCACTTATGTCTCTGGCTTCCTCTGGTATAGCCCTTTCAGCCACCATGAATTGGGGATCAGCCACATTCTGTTCGTCTCTTTCATTGTCTAAACTGAGCATGGGAGAACCATCTTTCCCAAGGGGATGTTGCTTGATGTGGCTGAAAGAACTGGCCACTTAATAGCACAGAAGTATCTCCTTTGAGTCAATCATCAGGGATACCTGTAAAGAAGAAAGTTAAACATTGTTCATCACAAGAAATGCTGTCTATTAAAAAGGATATTTTCTTACCTTAGTCAAGAAATTGTTACAGGCAGTCAGTCCTAGTAGTGAGAATACAGTAAATGTAAATCAGGTCAGCTGAAAAATTCCTGACAAAAATAAGTCCTGTACTCAAACCATTAGAATTTTAAATGCCAAGCCTTTCAAAGCTTTCCTACCACCAAAGAGAGTGCTCCTGTTTGTGCTTTTTAGGATCTGCGTTCAGCTTGTGGTGTTCCATTGCTGGGCATATAGGTCCCCTTTGGGGAACAATGTCCACATTTAAAAATTTATTGCTTAAGTGTACTTTCCTGGTTGGGAAAATTATATTCTTTGCAAGGATCTATATTCTAATGGACTGTCTTGAGACTTACTTTTAAACTGGAAAGCACTGTTTTCCCTGTTAGTTTAAAAGTTGTTAAAAACAGTTTTAAAAACTACTTTTCTTCTGGAAAAAATTGTGTATATTTTACTTTCTTGGGACTGGTAAAGTGTATTAAACTGCTTTTTACTGCGTTTTTATTGTGGGGAAAGTAATTTGTTACAACTTAAATTTTTTACCAGCTCATGTTGCTTGTTTTCCCTGGGAAAGAGGCACCTTTTCCAGTTTGAACATGGAACAAACTACTGGCCCCATGTTCAGTCCTTCTTTGAGCCACAAAAGGAAAAAGTTAATCAAACAGCCTTTGCCACCACAGCAGGCTAGCAATTTGCCTCAGCCAAAAGTGGGTGACTCTGCTGTTATCAAAGCCGGTTCCTTAGACCAGTCATCATTTACCCCAGATCCCTGTAGTGCAACACCTGCAGCCACTATGGACCGAGAGTTAGCTGCATCCTCTGCAGCTGTTGGGGTCCCCTCAGTGTGCAAGGGAAAGTCACTCTTGTCAGTCCTGAGAGTAAGTAAGGAAGTCTTCACTGTTTAGTAAGAATATTGTGCTCATCCTTGGGGAAGCTGTTGTTGCCATTTACAATCCTGTTTGCCCCAATTCTCCTGTCAAAAAGAACCAGAAAACTAAACATTTATCTGCTCTTGCATAAATTTCTCCTGGAGAGAAATAGTTTATTAGGTCCGGCATAGGGACTTACTCAGGCTATTAAGGTAGCTTCTGGTAACAGAAAAGAGGATGCCTCTTTTCCTGAAGAGATTTAAGATTCTGAATCTGGAGAGGAAGATGTAGAGATAGATGAAGGGGTTTCTCCTCAAATTTCTGATTCAGATTCTGGGGAGAGCACAGTATCCAGTTCTCTTTGTGAGGGTTTCTGTTTTTCTGAAACTGTTTTGAGAATATGTGATAATACAGAGGTTTCTCAGTCTCTCAGAAAATACTATGAGCTGCTACAAATGGGATTTACAGAACCTTCCCACATTTCTCTCTTGCTGTCAGCATTGGAAAATGTGTGTGTCACTGTCTGCAATTTTCCTCATAGTCTGACTGCTGCCTGTAAAAAGGCAGATAGATTGTATAAAATTCCTCAGTTTTACATTTTTATACACTCCTAAACCTGATACAGCATCTGTAGCTTTAGTTAATCCTACTGCTGCTAAGCATTTAGTAAATTCCAATCCTACTCTTTCCGACAAGAATGGTAAACTAATTGCTTAGTATGGGAAAACGTGTATGCTTCTGCAACTTTGATTTTCAGAATTTTGAATTGCCAGGCTCATATGGTAAAGCTTATTTTGACTAATTGTGAAAGCATGAGGAATGTTTTGTCTGCAGCTTCTTCTTCCCTTTTTTAATCTTCCTTGACTTTCTCTATATTTATTTATTTATATTAAAAAAATTATTTTTGAATGCAGTAACATACATCCCATGACAGTCCACATACATGAAGCACTGTTTTCCAGTAGTGGTTGGCCCTTTTAATACAGCAATGCATTTTGTTTTCATTTAATCTTATACAATAGACTCAACCCAATACCATATGACATTATCTATGTATTAAAGTTACTTGCCAAAAAGCTTACTGTAAACCGATGATGTCGTCAACACCACGTCTCCAAATACAAACCACTTTTGGGAGTCCCATTTGTCAACAAAAACAAAAACAAAAATGAAGGGGTATGTGACAAACTTGTGTGTGTGATTAGATTCAATCCTTATTCTCCTTATTCTAACTTAGTCAAGGAAATTTTGAACAAGTATTGGGACATTTTATCATTGAATGAGAATGAGGGTGGAATTGTGGACAAACGTCCTAGAATAGTATACAAAACAGCATCAAATTTGAAACATTTGTTTGAGCAAGGAAGGGTATATAAAAATCAGGGCAGAGGTACTTCACGGTGTGGATCATGCAGACAATGCAATTATATCAATACAAGCAAAGTTATACAACTAAACAATGTTACGAAAACATATATAAAATGCTGTACGGGGAATTGTAACACCCAGAGAGTAGTCTACCTCGCCACTTGCACATCCTGTTCAGCTTACTACATAGGTAAAACTGAAAGGAAGTTTAAAACCAGGATATATGAGCATTTATACAAGATTAAAAAGAAAGACACGAACAATGCTTTGAGTAGACACACTTGTGAGAAAGGAATTAATCACAGTTTCAGGTTTGCCATCATAGACCAAATCAGTATTGGTAGCAGCGAAGGCAACTGGAAGAACAGTCTATCAGCATTGGAAAGTAGATGACAGATCCTATGTGATGCAACAACTTACCCTGGATTAAATGATTTTATAAGTATAAAACCCTTCCTACAGTTAAATATGTGAACATTTTAGTATTTTTAGTATTTTTGGTATTATTGGAGTTTTGAACTAGAGTTTAGAGTATTCTTCAATATATATCTTGGAAGTGAACACGTACTCATTTATATATCAACACATTTATAAACTCATATATTTATGTATTTATATATTGACATATTTATTATCATAAACTCTTATAGTTATACTCTTATTTATTATCATTTATTTATTAATACTATTACCTTGTTTTACAACAATTTTTTACAATTTTTTATAATTCCTTATATATTTTTATAATTTTTTACATTGATTCACTTGTCGTCAAATAATATTAACATTATGTAATTTATGTAGTAATACATATAAGTACTACTCTAAGTACTTTTTACTGAAGTACAGTTTTTAATATTTTAATACATTCAACATATTTTGCTTCCCCCATTCTTGTTTAACGGGTGACATTATACTCTTTTTATCTTAGGAACCCTATCACTTGGTATCATAACATTTCACAACATTCTTATTTTTTACATATAGTTATTTACATCTCCTTGATTATGGTCAAAATTTTAGGAGTATATGTAGGGTGACAACACTCATGTAAGCTTGATTCAGTACTTTTTCTATTACACACATACACAGTTGTATTTAACATATTTTTAGGTATTATTATATTTTACTACATTTAGTTTTTAAATTACTGTACTAGATGTAGTGACAGCAGGAAATATAGAGATAGGTTTCATTCATTTTCATGTACATGTGGATGACATTGCTGATGACTATTGTTATACTATTGTTATACTGTGTTCTGGTTTGACACCAATGTACAGTATTGTATTGATTGTTCTTTGAACGTTTTATGTATGTATTTTGTATGCATGTATTTTTTACGCATTCTTGAGAACCTGGATTTTGCCACGGATGTTTGAGGTACTAGCCCTTATTGATGGATGTAATTTCGAATTGTTTTATTTTGGAGTGTGGTTCTTTAAGGAACAACATGGAGTCATGTGACCACTGGCGCCAAAATTTGTTTAAATAGGGCTGTTACAATTGTAAATATGGTTCTGAGGAAGTCTGATGTATTGCAGACGAAAGCGCTTAACCACTCGTTTTGTGCTCTTTGTCAAACTTTTTTGTACGAAATAAATTGAAGATTTCAGTTTGTTGGCTGTCCGAGCTTTTGTGGAGACGTGGTGTTGACGACATCATCGGTTTACTGTTTCTGAGTTGGATTTACTATTTTTTCCGTGTGAAAAAGCTTACTGTGACTGACTACTGCACTACATGTACCTTAGTTCATTGAAGTTTTTATCAATATTAACCTTATTTATTTCTTAACTGTGACCTGTTTCCTCCCATATATGCCATTTCCACTTATGTTATCTGCTGGTATTCCCCTTAAGACTAGCTAGGTCAGACTCTTTGAGCAACTTTATTATTGCCAGGACATCCCTTGTAGTCACCTCAGTTTGCATTTTCCATCTTTTGATGATCACTTTATTCAATAATAACCAAATGAGAGACACTAGGTCTCTTTTAATGTGATTAGCCACCTTTTGCTGACAATGTATTAACAAATAATCAATCTGGTATTGTTAATCTTCATTCATTCATGACTGATGGGTATCGGTTCCATCCTCAGAACCGACTCAGGAATTATAACAAGCTCGCGCCAACCAAAAAAATTCTCTAGCTAAGCTTACCCATAATGCCCCTCTCACCTCAGATCTCATTTGCCACATAGAGTGTCAAGACGCATCAGGCCAGTTCTCCAGTTAAGTGGTTTAGATTTTCTATTCCTTTTTCGATGATATTTTTTTATCTTTGAGATTTTTCCCTTCTAGTAATCCTAGTAGTAGTTGTTGATAGTTTGCTTACCCTTTCTATCTGCTTGGTATTTATTTGTACAATTGGTAGTACAGACCCTCCCCTTACCTCTGTGGTAATTATTAATACCATCACTGGTACTCCCCCCTTTTTCCTTTCCTTTACTTTCCCTTATACCTTGTATTCTTTATTACCATTGTTGGTAATCAAAAAAAAATAGTCAGTCTTTCTTTCCTCATGTGTGTGTGTGTGTGTGTGTGTGTGTGTGTGTGTGTGTGTGTGTGTGTGTGTGTGTGTGTGTGTGTGTGTGTTTCTGTTTTTGTCTAATGCAGTTCTGACAGGGCCTCTCCCTCATTGCTGTTGTGACTTGGTATTTAAATTGTAGATAATTTCTGATAATGGCTGATAAGGGGACTGCCCCTCTTGGCACCAGAAATAGTCTCCCCAATTCAGGTCACTACCCCCTCCTCCAAAGCAACCTTTTGGTTCTTTCACCATGGTGCCGAAGGGCGAAACCTTGGCTCGGACCCGATATTCCCAGTCAGTAGATCCCTTTCTTGGACATCAGTTGAGTCCATTTCTTGAACGGCCTGATTCTCCATCGGGGATGTCAGCCTGCTCCACCACATGTCTTTCGGAGCTGAACGTATTGAGACTCATGGATCAGCTCCTTGTGGCCAGAGGAATTGCTACGCCTTCTAAATCCTCCCTCCCACCTTGAGCCGAGGACTTTTCTCCACAGGCTCCGACATATATACCTCCTTCAGCCTCCCTGCAAGTATTGGAGTCCTCAGTGCTGATGCCTATCCCAGTTCCAGCTTCTTTGGTTCCATTAGTAGATCTTACTATGGCCCTGGAGCCTACCCTATGATCCTCAGATCAGTCGGAGGCAATCCATCCTTCAGATCATGACTGGTTTTTTGGCACTGTGACCCCTAGCACAGCATCTGTTTTTTCTACGGCGTTGTCTACGGTTCCAGTTGCTTTGACTGCTCTGAGTCCTTTCATGGCTCCCTCCCTGATGGCAGGCTCGTCAGAGTGGGGTATGACCCCAGTTCCGAGGTTGTCTTTCTCGTTTATGGGCTACCATCTCTCTTCAGGCAGGCCTGCTTTCCAGGTGATGGAGAGGGCACTCACCTCAGCAGGATCACATCTGGTTCCTTTGGCGCTGGAATGCCACATGTACATGTCCTCTGGACCGCAAGCTAACACATTCCACTACCCTGGGACTTCAAGCATGGGAACCTCAAGATACCCTACCACAGGGCACCCTCTCTTCAGAGTCCTCTTCAGATGTCCCTGCTGATGAACCGCCCCGTAAGAGATCATGTAAGAGGAACCACGTGAATTCCCCTGAAGAATCCCTTACTGAAGATACAGACTACGATGAAGGGGAAGGATCCCCACAGTCACCTCCTGAAGATGTCTCCTTTGGGGACATGCTAGAAATTTTAAAGCAGCAGGGAGACTGGAAGCCTTCCAACCCTTCCTCTCAGGATGTAGAAATACTCCTGGATGACCACAAGAACCAAAAAAACAAACTGGAAGATGCAAAAGAACAGAGTGAAATCCATACGATGTTAGCATAATAAAAACTTTTAATCCATGCTTTCGTAACCAAACGTCTTCAGAATAAAATGTACATTCTCAACATCACATTTAAAAACAGTTTTGAAATATCTCTGCACCAATAAACACATCTTTCCATTTGAACAATTATACAATTAATCAATAAAATTTCAAGGTTCAGGAAGTTATTTCCTTATATAGACTCTACGGTCTTTCAAAAAACATTTAATGTTGACAGCATCATTTATACCACAGTTTTTTATCTGAATTTAATCAGATTTGCCATAAAGCTTCCTTTTGTTCAAGATTTGTTTTGAAATTGTCCCCTCTAAAATCATGACTTCCTTGCTCCAGCACAGAACTTTTTTAACAATGCTGGTCTAAAGTTCCTGAAGTTGCTTATAGATAATAATTGTAAAATCATGACTGGGCTAAGGGAAGAGATCTGTAAAATAGATGAAATCTTGCTTAAGGATTAAATGTTTTTTAAAAAAAACGTAGAGTCTGTATAAGGAAATAACTTCTTGAGCTTTGAAATTTTATTGATTAATTGTATAATTGTTCAAGTGGAAAGATATGTTTATTGGTGCAGAGATATTTCAAAACTGTTTTTAAATGTGATGTTGAGAATGTACATTTTATTCTGAAGAAGTTTGGTTACGAAAGTGTGGATTAAAGGTTTTTCCTTCCTCTGAGGAGTCTGTTTTCTTGCAGGCTTTCCGTGGTTGATCTTCTACTTCCTGGGAGATCCTGCCTGCAGATGATCTAGTTCAGCTCATTGTGCAGCACTCCTGGAAGAGTCCTGACACCATTGAGCCTATCCTCCGGAGACCGGACAAAATTCTGTCCCCTCCAGAGGATCACCCTCATTGGTCCAAAGGCTTGGCAGTAGATGCTATGGTGGTGGTGGCAGCCACTAGGAAAGAGCCCACTGAGGAGACTCCTGCTGTGAATCCTCCAAACAGGGAGTCTTGGATGATGGACAGACTAGGGAAGCAGGTGTATATTTCATCGACCTTTGCCATTTGGTCCTTGAATTACTTGGCACACTCTACCCGTCTCCAGAGAGACCTTATTACGGAACTGTCGGAAACTCTAGCAGGAGCAGTATCTCATGAGGTACGTGACAAAGTTACCTCACAGCTTGCCACTCTGGAACCCACATCTAATTTGTCCATGTGGTTGATTTCTTATATTACTGAAGAGGTATCTAGAGCAGCGGGTGTAGGCGTTGTCATGAGACATCACGCCTGGATGCATTTACGTGACTTAGCGGACCCTTTCAAGTCTTCCTTTGTCAACGCTCCCATTGATGCTTCCTCTCTTTTTGGCCCAAATGTAAAAGACACATTAGCCAGGTGTGAAAAGGACAGCAAGACCCTGTCTGCTGTAGGTGTGCGTTTTTCCACTCCCCAACGATCCTACTCTAGGAATCAGAAGAGTGGAAAGATGTGGTACAGGAAATCCCAGGGTCCTTTCCATGACACACATGGTGAGTTTTACCCCTGGGGCAGAGGGTGAATCTAATCAGGAAGATGCCTATCCTGAGGCAGAGGGGGAAGTCAGTGTAATCAGGGATCTAGAGATTCTTTCTCTGGATAGCCCTATCAGCACTTCTGAAGAGCAGCTCGATTGCTTACCTCTGAAAGCAGTCGGGGGACGATTTTCTCTGCACCATCTTGCCTGGCAATCCATAATGACAGATTCTTGGGTGCAGACGATAATTACCAGAGGTTATAACATCCCTTTTGGTCTTTACCCGAGGCCGCAAAAGCCAATTCCCAATGTTCCACCCAGTCAACGAGATGCAGCAGGACAGGAAATTCAAAAGCTGCGTCTAAAAAGAGTCATCCAAACAGTCTCACCAGACCAGTTAGAGTCCAGATTTTACTCAAGGTTCTTTTTAGCACCAAAAAAGACAGGGTCAATTTTGCACCTCAGCATCCTAAACAAGTTCGTCTGACAGACAAAATTCCGGATGGTCATGGTTCAGGCTGTCCTCCTATTCCTGTTGAAAGACGATTAAATGTGCTCGATAGATCTCCAGGATGTTTATTATCACATAATAATGGACAAATGCTCCAAGAGATTCCTCCACTTCTGGCTCGGAGCCAATCACTACCAGTTTCGAGCACTGCCCTTTGTTCTCTCTACAACCCCCAGAAGTGTTCACCAAATGCATGGCAGTGGTAACAGCTCACTTGAGACTGCAAGGATTCTGGGTGTTTCCTTACCATCCCTACCCAGCATCTGCTTCTATCCTTACATTACACCCTACAGCTAGTTAGTGATCTCAATAAACAAAGAAAAGTCCAAACAGGTACCTACTCAAAATCTAGAATTCATGGGAGCAACTTTTGACACTCAGTCCTGCCTGGTCGCCCTCCCGGTTCACAGGCTGCAAAGACTAAGGTCTCAACTCCAGGTGATACTCTCTCAGGACAAGGTCTCAGCTCATTTAGTCCTTCAACTGGGATCAATGGCAGCAACGATTACTATAGTTCCTCTAGCAAGACTACATATGAGACTCCTACAATGGCTCCTAGCATTATAGTGGTCCCCTCTAATTCATCCTATGTCCTTTCCAATCTGCATAACAAATCAATGCAAACAAGACTTAAATTGGTGGATGAAGCCAGAAAAGGTCCTATGGAGTCATCCCTACTCACCCTCGCAGCCCAAGTCCATAGTGACCATGGATGCATCCCTGATGGGGTGAGGGGGCATTTCCATGGAAAGACAGTCCAAGGCACTGTCCATGGAGTGCAACCTGCATATCAGTGTTCTAGAATGGAGGGCAGTGCTTCTTGTGTTGCAAGCATTCCAATCTGTCCTACTGCCAGGGAAAATTGCTCTCTAGTTTGACAACATGTCAGTAGTCTGGTATATCAACAAACAGGGTGGAACCAAATTCTACCCATTGTGTTGAGAAGCCATGAGAGTTTGGCAATGGGCGATATATTCCAACCGCTTTCTGATAGCAATGCACATTCTTGGGGATTCCAATGTGATTGCGGACAAGTGAGGAGATGCATTCTCCTGCCTCACAAGTGGTCCCTTAATCCTGTCATAGCAGCGAAGATCTTCGGCTGCTGGGGCCAGCCTTACTGTGATTTGTTTGCGTCCCCCGCAAACCACAAATGCAGCAGCTACTTTGCCCTAATCCCCCCTCAGGGGGAGTCCCTGAGGGATGCTCTAATACATGATTGGCCCACCACAGGACTTCTTTATGCTTTTCCTCATGTTCCTCTGATCCTGCAATTCCTCACTAAGTTCCTAAGCACCCTGGAATCTATCAAGGTCCAACTCAATACGCTAATACTGCGTGACTTCATCTGCCCTTCCATCAACTGGGAAAACTATTCCAATGCCATAGACCAGCTCATTCTGACCCCCACTAGAGGAAGCAACATCCTTGACCAGGCTATCACCAACATGGGAGACCGGTGCCCCACACCTGTAGTCAATTCCTCCCTGGTTAAATCTGATCACAAACTGATCACCAAGGAAATCTCCATCTCAACTACACCCCCCCCCCCCACTAAAGTGACCACCCTGAAAAACATCTCTAAAGCCAACTTTGGGCTCCTAAAAACAGAGGTGGCTAACTTCTCAGCACCCATCCTAATGGAAAATAGCTGCATGACTACCAAATCATACACCAATGCACTGTACGAGCATGTACACAAATGCATGGACCTTGCCATACCAAATAGAACTAACACGCTCTCCTACAAAAAAATGAAGCCAATTTGGTGGTCCCCAGCCATCAGTAATCTCTACAACAGCAGGATGAAACCGTTGCAGAAAGAAATGAAGTCACAAGACTGGAAAACCTCCCTTATCAGTCTCAACAAAAAGCTGAGATCCCTTATCAAATCCTCTAAAGCCAGCTATGAAGGCAGAATTGTGGCTGACACCAAAAAAACCCACAAAGCCTTCTATAGCTATATCAAAAACCTCAAAGGCAATACCCAGATTTGCTCTGAGTTATTGCACAATGGCATCTCCTATACTGAGCCCACAGATATAGCCAACATACTGGCCGACAGATTCAGTGCCAACTTTACCACCCCCCCCCCCCCAAGGGCTCTATCACAATACCAGACGAAAGCCTGGTACTCACCATTTCTGCGGCACAGGTAAAAGCTGCATTGTCCAAATCCAGAAATACAGCATCCATGGGACCTGATAATATCTCCTGGCTACATCCTACATGAGCTACAAAATGAACTGGCACCACATCTGTGTTCCCAGTTCAGTTACAGCCTTACCTCAGGTTATGTCCCTAACGAGTGGCACACTGCTACAGTCATCTTGCTCCATACAGGGGGAGCAAATACAGACTCTGGGAACTATCCCCCCATTAGCCTGACAAGTCTGGTATGCAAAGCTGTGGAACGAATCATCATGGATCTGCTCAACAAAGATATAGGCAAGCTCCAAACTCTTGACCCCACATGGTTTGGCTTTGTCAAGGGGAGATCCTGCCTGCTGAACCTGGTTGACTTCTTCAAGGCAGTCACCAAGGCTGTGGATGAGGGTAAGGCAGTGCATACAGCCTACCTTGACCTGGCCAAGGCCTTTGATACCATTCCCCACTCAGGTATCATTGATAAACTCACCAAACTAGGCATCAATCCTTACACCACTAGGTGGATTGCAAATTAGTTCACAGACAGGACCTACAGAGTGAAAGTTGCGGAGTCCAAGTCAGACTGTCGACCAGTCATGAGTGGAGTCTCACAGGGCTCGGTCCTGTTTGACATCTACTTCTCAGAAGTCCAGGCCAATATAGAAGGACTCTGGCTGACCACGTTCACTGATAACTGCAAGCTAGGAGTCATTATCAACTCCCCAATGATGCAGATATCCTGCAAAAGGGCCTCTCTGAGATCAATGACTGGTGTCAGAACCATGGCCTGAAGCTTAACACCAAAAAATGCATTATTATGCCCTTTGGAAAAAACTCAGTTCCCACGAATTACCACATTGATGGGAGCCCACTGAACACTGAAGGGGCCATAAGAGATCTAGGCACCCAGGTCGACAGCCACCTCACCTTCGACCACAACATTGCCACTGTGGTCAGAAAGTCATTCTACATGGCACATCTTATAACTCTACTCATCCCTCATTAGAACAATCATCGACTATAATGCCCCATTTGGCATGTACATGACCAGACACCTACAACAGCTGTTGAGGCCACAATACCTCACAAAAAGGATCCTAAGCCTTAAACACATGTCCTCCATGGACAGACTCAAGAAACTTCAGCTGTTCTCAGTCTTTTATCGTCTACTTAGAGGTGATCTCTGCTTGACTTACAAAGCCATGTCCAACCCAGCCCTACTTGAAATGCTACACCTAAAGAAATCCCAACCCCCCCCCCACGCCACATGCTCCAGAGATCACAACCTCATTACCACAATTAACAGAACATGCTGGAGGGGCAGGTTCATCTCCCAAAGACTGCCCATACTCTGGAATAAGCTTCCCATTCATGTCAAGCAGAGCATCTCACTGGCCCTCTTCAAGAGAAATCTTGATGAGTGGATAGGTAACAAAAAATTCACTCCAGGGATCATTCCAGTTGCCCTACTGGATATGAACTAACACACTAAGCACGGTGCCTGGGCAATTTTTTTGGGCTAGGCTTGTAAAGGCTCCAGGGCCACACCTATGAACCTATGAACCTAAAGAAAGCTCTTTGCTTGGGAAGCAGAGTAATCTTCATTGCACCCTATTGCCCCCAACAAGTTAGGTTTCCTTTCCTTTGGCCTCACCTAGTCTACCGACCATGGATTCTGGATCCAACTCTGGAATTGCTGTCGCACCCGCAAGGGTTGATACATCCAAACATGTCGAGTCTCAAGCTGACAGCTTGGGTCCTCCACTTCCAGTAATTGCCAGGCAGAATAATCTATCCTCCCCTGTACAAAACATTCTTCTGGCTTCCCCTAAACCATCCACCAGGAAACTTTATCTCAGCAAATGGAAAGGATTCATAGTTTGGTCTCGAGAGAAAGGACTAGACCCTTTTTCAGCTTCGGCTAGTTCTGTACTGGACTATTTATCGAATCTCCTCCATTCGGGAGCAGCAGGTTCCACTATTCAAGTATACCTGGTGGCTATCTCAAACTTCCACAATAGCTTCCAGGACTCCTCTTTGATATCTTGAAAGGCATCACACATATTAGACCACCCTACGAGGAACCAGTCGAACCTTGGAATTTGATATTAGTTCTACTAACCTTGACTCATCCTCTATTTGAGCCCTTTGCCACTTGTAATATGAATTTTTTATCCTGGAAAACTCTATTCTTTGTAGCAATTACCTCAGCAAGGCGAATATCTGAACTACAAACCTTGTGCATAAAACGTTCTTATATGGTTTTCCATAAAGACAGAGTATCACTTCGGACTAACCCCTCCTTTTTACCCAGAGTTATTTTGGATTTGACTATTAATCAGTCAATTAACGTGCCAGTCTTCCCCAATTTTTCTAATAAAGGAGAACATTGTCTGCATTTGTTGGATGTGCATAGACAATTGCATTTCTACTTGGACAGGACTAAATCACTTTGAAAATCTGACCAATTATTCTTATCCTTCTCAGGACCAAAACTGGGAAAACCTATTTCTAAAGTAACTTTACTTTTGGACGGCGCAGTGGTGTACTGGTGGCATTGTCGCCTCACAGCAAGAGGTTCATCAGTTTGATTCTTTGCTTGAGTGCCTTCTGTGCGGAGTCTGCATGTCCTCCCTGCGTTCTTGTGGGTTTCCTCTGGGTGCTTCGGTTTCCTCCCATGTTACAAAGACATGCATCTGGAGTGTTTCTCCCCGAGCCTTCACTGAATATTGGCTTCGTTCCAAGTCGGACTTTCCCAGTTAACAAATGTTAAATAAATAAATAAATAATAAACTTTAGCTAAATGACTGAAATTGTATTTCCTTTGCCTACCAACAAAACAAAAGTCCTTCTACCAGCTAAGGTCAAAGCATACACAACCAAATCAGTTGCGACATCTGTTTCCTTTCATTCAAGAGCTTCCGTGAATGACATTTGTGCAGCAGCCACATGGGCTACTCATCATACATTTATCACTCATTACAAATTGCACTTGTTCTCCAGGGGGAGAGCATCCTTTGGCTCAGTGGTGCTCAGGAATATCCTTCCATAGGGCCGCCCAGGACATAAAGTAGCTAAGGACTCTGTCTCGTCAGTCACGAGTGAATGAAGATTAGCAACATTGGATAAAGAAGTTATGTTCTAACCATAACATTCCATCTGTGTTGTTGATCTTCATTCATTCATCCACCCTCCTACCCCTTCTGAAAGACTCCTGGAGGTTCAGATTTGGTCCTAGCTTCATGAAAGGGAGTTTGCTCAGACAAAGCCTACGCTTTCTTTTCTTAGGGGCAAACTCGATCTGAGGTTATAAAGAGAGGGGCACTATGGGTAAGCTTAGATTAAGAGTTTTTTTTGGCTGGTGCGAGCTTGTTATAATGGCCAAGTTAGTTATGAGGACAGAAGTGATACCCATAAGTCCTGAATGAATGAAGATCAACAACATAGATAGAACGTTATGCTAAGAACATAACTTCTTTTTCTCATTCTTTATCCCAGTTTTCCCCTAATATTCTCCATACTAGTTGTTTCATGTCTGAAAGTTGATTATGTTTCCCTACATTCCAAAATATGTGCTGCCAAGCCCCTACTTCTAAGATGAAACACCTCCAAAATATCTGGTCCACCTCTGTGAATATCCTATTTAACGTAGTTGGAGTATAAAAGTATTTATATGAACATTTCCAGGCAAATATCCAAAATTTCCTTCCCTTTGTTATCTTGGATGGAATAGCACATATCTCTTTCTATCTTTCTAGTGTAATGATTTCCCGTTATCTTCTGCTATTTTGCCAACAGTTTATCTATGCCTTTCCACTTTTTATTGTCTCTGAGCACCATATATATTCTACTCAGTAGTTTCTCCTTTCTACCTCCTCTGTCCTGGTTTCTGTTAGTGTTTGTATTATCTGTGGATTTTCTTTCTCTTGGTTTCTCCTCTCTCTTTCATATCTTTCCCATATTCTAAATAACCTTCTGAAAATTAACCATTGTTATAGGTGTGGATTGTAATCGTATATTACTGCTGACCAGGTCATATTCCTGCCCAGTTGCATATCTAAATGTTTCTATGTTACCTTTAGGTAATTGCAGTTTTTAGGTCTCTCTTTTAATTGATGCCACATTTTAATTGCTAACATCTTTGCTTCTTCTCCTGTTAATAATAGCAAACCTTTCCAGTTTGAAGTAGTCACTGCTTTGCATTAAATAAATTAGTCTCAGTTGAGTAGCCCAGTATTAATTTCCAGGTCTGGTAATTGAAGACCACCTTCCTCTTGGGGACTCAGTAAAACATTCAAGTTCACCACAGGCCTCTGGCCTTCTCAGACATAACTTGAAACCATCTTTCATATAGTATCCCAGCCCCATATATCTATGATATACACAAACACCTGAACCTTCAAATCACAACAGCTCACAGCACCAAATCAGGTGAGACAAAATGAGTTGCAAATAAATGCCAAACTTTATTGGTAACGGTTAAGTGCTTTCTTCTCCTTCAAGAGACTTCATCAGAACAAATTTCTTTACAAACCCAGCCCTTAAATACCCTTACTTAATGATGTCACATGAATCACTTAATTACACCTTAAAAACACACTACATAATTTATCAAAAAATAAGTAAATAAATGAATAAAACTCACTCATATTGTGTTTGACTGACATTATAAAACATTTAAAACATTAAAACACATTTCATATTTAATTTAATTTAATTGTGCCTTATAGGACACTTCAAACCATCTAGCCTATAATATGTTTTAATTTTAAAATACATGCAGTATTAACTGCCTCATTTAATCCAGGAAATTGGGTGGCATCCAACCTTAACTGCCATCTCAATTCACTTGCAACCAAGTATAATTCTGCTATTTTACCCCGAGTGTCCTTTACTATATGATCAATATCCAAAACCGTAAATGAGTGTGTCCCATTGTCTTTAATATGTCTAAATAAAGCGTTAGTAATTTTTCTTTTCTTTATGTCATAAAAATGTTCATTGATATGTGTCTTAAATGTTCTGGAGGTCTTTTCTACATAAAATGCCAAGCATTTTTGACATTTAGCCAAATAAACCACATTAACACTACTACAATTGTAGTGTCCTTTTATAGAGATACAATTGTTTTTATTCAATTTAAACTGCTCTCCCATTTAAAAAATGTGGCAACAATAATTGCACTTTCCACATTTTGTGTTACCTTTAGCTCTATTTGAAAGGCCATGTGCATTTTCATTATACTCAAACATGTTTTTAAGGAACCTATCCATACTGTATACAATACTAGGGGAGCACTTTCCAACTTTTGTCCATACATTCAGGTCAAAACCCAGGATTTCCCAATTGTTAACAACCACCTGGGTGATACCCCCAGAATCCAGGTTAAAAGTAGTTATAAACCTGAATCCCGTTTCATTTCCCCTAAATCTGTGATTAACAACCAGTTCACTTTGCAGCCTATGAGGCCCACCCAAAATTGGTATATAAATACTTTTAAACCTTTTATCTATCACTTCCTTGGATAGTTTTTCCAACAAATCCAGGGGATAGCCCATTTTAACAAACATATTGACTATAAAGCTAATTTCATCATGAAAATGCTCATCATGACTAACCATCCTGGCAGCCCTTACCAGTTGGCCTTTAATAATTGCTCTTTTTTGATGTAAAGGATGCCAACTTTTAAATTCTAAATAGGAATTTGAAATAGTTGGCTTTCTATATATCTTAGAATATAGGAGACCATTAATCTTGTCAACATTCAACTCTATGTCTAAATATGTGATTTGTTCTTCACTAAAACAGTAGGTAAATTTTAAGAACTCCACTGTGTTGTTAATGTAACAAAAAATTGTCTAATTCTTGTTGACTACCCCTCTACAACAAAAAAAGTTCATCCAGGAATCTAGTATAATGTAAAATTTTTGTCCCAAAACTACTTTTCATTAAAAATTCCTGTTCCCAGTATGACATTACAAAATTTGCAAATATGGGAGCACAGACAGCCCCCATGGCTACCCCAGTGGCTTGTTTAAAATATTGCCCTTCAAAATGTATATAATTATTGTTTAAAACCAATTAAATCAGGGCAATGATCTTATTAATGGTGTCCTGGTCATACATTCTAGTTTTTGCTAACTGAGCCTCCAACCATATTATACCTTCAAAATGTGGTATAATACTAAACATATGAACAAAGTCCACAGTCACCATAATCAACCCAGGCTCCCATTTTATTTCATTCAATTTCTTTAAGAAATGACACGAATCCTTTGTAATATATTCAAATATTTGTAAGACTTTCTGTAGACAATGATCAATATACTTGCTGATATAGCAAGTTTTTGATCTATTACCATGCACAATAGGCCTGAAACTTAAATTTGTAAGGCCCTTGTGGATCTTCGGTATTCCAAAGATATTCGGAATCATGGGATAGTCATTTTTTATATAATTATATTCATCAAGGCTAATTTGACCTTCAAACAACATATCATCCAACGCTAGGTCTATCTTTCTGTAAGCAATGTGTATCTCACTTAAGGAGCTTTCCTTATATGCACTATCCCTAAGTAGTACATTCATTTTGTTTAAATGTTCTACCCTATTCATTAAAACCACTCCACTCCCTTTTTCGGGTTTCATTATGCGCACTGTTTTGTCTTTAATAAAATCATTTAAAAAGGCTAATTCATCACTGTTTAAATTACAGTAATTCTCCCCATGGGACTGTATAAAGTGCTGCCTTATTTGTTTTTCACACATTCTTTCATAAACCCAAATGGAATTATTCAAAGGGGGATTAAAAGTACTTGGTTTTCTTAATAAAACACTTTCATTGTCATTTCCATTCACATTTAATTCATTACCCCCTTTACCAAACCATACTTTAAGGTTCAATTTACGGGTAAAACATTTTAAATCAATTAAAGCATTTACAATATTTTCCCTTCATGCAGGCACAAAGGTGAATCCCTTGGCCAAAAAATCAGCGTGTGCTGTTTGTACCACTTTAGAGGAATAGTTATATATTTTAAAATCATTGTTACTGTTATTGACTATTTTACACATTTCACCCAGTGCAGTTGTATCACTTCTTTCATCGTTTACATTTAGTAATGGGCCGTCAGTTTTGTCATTAAAATTCCTTAAAAAGTTAAAATCATCCACTAAAACATTAGAAACAGTCTCATTTTCCACATTTAAATTAATACCATCAACCATTTCCGCCCCAGAAAAAGCAACCAAACCTTCATGTAATGGTGTAAATACAGCATTGATGTTTTGACCTGCAAATGGGCAAATAATTCTGTCATTATTTAAGTGTTTGACACACTCAAAATCATCGCCTTTTTCGCCTTCAGGTGAAACACTAAAATGCAAGCAACTATTCATATTCTCATTGCCAGTAGTATTGACATTTGATGAACCAAATAAACTGTCATGGAAATTTACCCGAACATTCCCCATGTCAACAACATTTGATTCCATGAAATGAATTAAATTAACATCATATGCACTAACCATATTTTCATTCATCATGTCAATAATACAGTCTAAATTTCTTTCGGCATTTTCATCAGTTTCAGGTAATAAGCATTGCAAATTGTTCGCACATTGTCCTTGCGATATATCCAAAGTTAAATTGAAATTAAAACAGGCGCTTTGAACTTTCTTATCAGTGCTAAAAGACACTTTGTCAAGCACTGCTTCAATATTCAAGCTGCTTAAAATGTTAGAATACACAACACCTGTTTCACAATTCTCATTCTCATGGTCAACAAAAAAACTTGTTACATTATTGTTAACCAAAGTTCAACACAAAGTACTCACTTTGCCATTACGTTTTCTGTTCACCATACGACCGGGAAACTGCCAAAGTCAATTCCTACTCTTCTTAGGCCTTGCCCCTTGCCTCTAATATTCATCAGACCTGGGGTTGGAAAACTGGGAATACTGCTTCTTCCCCCGAAGCCTTTCTGAACGCCTTATCCCCTTGGAATAATCTGCTTGATTAACAGACCCCAGACGCCGTTGCTTTTGCAATCTCTGGTTTGTCATCACCGGCACATTAACATCTCGCTCCTGATTGGCCTCACCACTATTGTCTCTCATTTGGTTACCCAATGAAAATGGATAAACCTCATATTCTTGAATATCCCTTTTCAGTTTATTTTGCTTTCGCAAAAATATTGTACTGCAAACATTTTCCACACGTATATTAACTTCAAAGTAGCTACCTCGAAATTTGTTATACTCACAATCAGTCAATATGGCTTTGTTTAGCAAATCCAAGTTCCCACAACGGATTGCCAAAGCCTGGTTGTTATATTTTATCATTAAATGCATCATGTCTAGGCCAGTCCGATCAAATAAAGAATGTAAGTCATTAAGGAAATCTTAATTTTTATCAGCCCCATTGGGATATCTTCACAAACGCAGACCCCGGGGCACATGTCCCAATTCTATATTTCTTTCCAAATAGGAATTTTCCATTTGCAATTTTTTATATGCCAACAAGTCATTTTCAAAGGTTTTTAACTTCTCAGCTAAGGAAATAGTCTGCCTAGGATCTGAAATAGCACCATCCACACATATTTTAAAGTTAAAACAATTATTTTTCTAAGTATCAACTTCCCCATTTTGGCTGGGGTTTGTACTTGCCATTCTTCCATTTCCTTGTGGGGAACTTTAAACACCAATCCCTAGGTTGTCTTCTACTCCCAAATTTCCTTGGTCTGTCTGGGTGGGCTGGGTTAAAGGGAGCACCAGACTTCCGAAGATATTTGCCAACATTGGTGGCACAGTTTTCTCCATTAAATTATGTATTTGCTCTGTATGCTTTGCCAACTGCTAGTTAATTTTCTGCAGTAATTCCAATACCTCACCATTAGTAGACGTTGAATCCATTGAGCTGTAGTCATACTAACACCACCACAAATTGAAACTTCAGAACCTTCAAACCACAACAGCTCACAGCACCAAATCAGGTGAGACAAAAGGAGTTGCAAATAAATGCCAAACTTTATTGGAAATGGTTAAGTGCTTTCTTCTCCTTCAAGAGACTTCATCAGAACAAATTTCATTACAAACCCAGCCCTTAAATACCCTTACTTAATGTCACATGAATCACTTAATTACACCTTAAAAACACACTACATAATTTATCAAAAAATAAGTAAATAAATGAATAAAACTCACTCATATTGTGTTTGACTGACATTATAAAACATTTAAAACATGTTTTGTTACATTAACAGCACAATGGAGTTCTTAAAATTTAACTACTGTTTTAGTGAAGAACAAATCACATATTTAGACATAGAGTTGAATGTTGACAAGATTAATTGTCTCCTATATTCTAAGATATATAGAAAGCCAACTTTTTCAAATTCCTATTTAGAATTTAAAACTTGGCATCCTTTATATCAAAAAAGAGCAATTATTAAAGGCCAACTGGTATAGTCATGATGAGCATTTTCATGATGAAATTAGCTTTATAGTCAACATGTTTGTTAAAAGAGGTTATCCCCTGGATTTGTTGGAAGAATTATCAAAGGAAGTGATAGGTAAAAGGTATAAAAGTATTTATATACCAATTTTGGGTGGGCCTCATAGGCTGCAAAGTGAACTGGTTGTTAATCACAGATTTAGGGGAAATGAAGCGGGATTCAGGTTTATAACTACTTTTAACCTGGATTCTGGAGGTATCACCCAGGCGGTTGTTAACAACTGGGAAATCCTGGGTGTTGACCTGAATGTAGGGACAAAAGTTGGAAAGTGTCCCCCTAGTGTCGTATATAGGAAGGATAGGTCCCTTAAAAACATGTTTGAGTATAATGAAAGTGCACATGGCCTTTCAAATAGAGCTAAAGGCAACACAAAATGTGGAAAGTGCAATTATTGTTGCCACATTTTTGAAACAGGAGAGCAGTTTAAACTGAATAAAAACAATTCTATCTCTATAAAAGGACACTACAATTGTAGTAGTGTTAATGTGGTTTATTTGGCTAAATGTCAAAAATGCTTGGCATTTTATGTAGGAAAGACCTCCAGAATATTTAAGACACATATCAGTGAACATCTTTATGACAAAGAAAAGAAAAATTACTAACTCTTTATTTAGACATATTAAAGACAATGGGACACACTCATTTAAGTTTTTGGCTATTGATCATATAGTAAAGGACCCTCAGGGTAAAATAGTAGACTTACACTTGGATGCAAGTGAATTGAGATGGCAGTTAAGGTTGGATGCCACCCAATTTCCTGGATTAAATGAGGCAGTTAATATTGCATGTATTTTAAAATTAAAACATATTATGGGCTAGATGGTTTGAAGTGTCCTATAAGGCACAATTAAATTAAATTAAATATGAGGTGTTTTAATGTTTTAAATGTTTTATAATGTCAGTCAAACACAATATGAGTGAGTTTTATTCATTTATTTACTTATTTTTTGATAAATTATGTAGTGTGTTTTTAAGGTGTAATTAAGTGATTTGTGTGACATCATTAAGTAAGGGTATTTAAGGGCTGGGTTTGTAATGAAATTTGTTCTGATGAAGTCTGTTGAAGGAGAAGAAAGAGCTTAACCATTACCAATACAGTTTGGCATTTATTTGCAACTCCTTTGTCTCACCTGATTTGGTGCTATGAGCTGTTGTGGTTTGAAGATTCTGAAGTTTCAATTTGTGGTGGTGTTAATACACAAACGCCTGTCCAAAGTAAAGAATTAATGGGTTTGAAAACATTCTTATTGCTTGTATTCTATGATCTAACTCAGTTTGTACTGCTTCCCAGTTATTTATAATTTTCTTTGTTTTTGTAAAATACTCTTTCCATGTTTCCTTAGGTAAATCATTTGCTTTTGTTTTTTACCCATATCCCTAAATACTGCATCTTATAGTGTCCCATAAATAAGGGTATACTTGAACTAAATAATGGATAGGATTGTAATTTATACTTAATGCTTTAGAATTTTTCTACATTCATCTTAAAATGTGATATGTCTCTAAAACCTCTCAGAATCTGAAATAATAAGTGCATGTCCTTGTATGGGTTTGTCAGAAAAATGTAACAGAATTACTTCCTCCATCTAACCTTAATGCTCTGTGCCCCTTCTTTTATGCTGAAGGCAAAATTAGTAACTGCTTTCAAGCTTGAACCATATTTAGTATTCTTTCCAGTTGCCTTCGTAATCTGAATCACTGGAGTTCCCAGTATCTTGTAGGGGATGACTGCCTCTCTACTGGCTATTCTGCTTCCTTCTGTCTCAGCCAAAGCCTGCTATCGACAGTCCTTACCCTCCATTCCTTCAGACACATGCACTAAACAAAGGTTCTGTCTTCTGTCCCTGTCTTCCAACTTCACAGACCTTTCTTACATTTCTTCACAGGCTACTTCAAGTTTTGAAGCTTCTTTTTTGTTTTCCCCTCTGTCATCTTGAGGACTTTCAAGTTATCCAGCTGGAATGACAACTTCAAATTTCCTGCATCTTTTTTATTGTTTTTTTTTTTTTTTTTTTTTTTTTTTACCAGCAGTGAATCTTCGCAAGTTTCCACACAGAGTTTAGGGGAGGATTTTTTACCACTTGAAGTTTTCTTTTTTAGGTTCACTTTTCTCACTGCTTTTGCTACTGATACTGCATGATTTCTTTCCTTATATGGCTTTATTTATGTATTTATTTATTTTTGTATTTATTTATGTATTTATTTATTTGACATTTGTTAACCAGGATGGTCCAACTTGGCATAGCCCTTTTTCAGTGGAGGCCTGGGGAGAAAATCTTCACATAACATCAGTAAGAATAAAAATTTGTTACAGTACATGATAAACATTTACAAGGACTATGACAATATAAGCAGTAAAAGTAAAATTATAACTGTAAGTAAAAATAATAAGGAGACAGATAAAGGAGATAACAGAGAAACAACAGGATGGTAGTAGGAAGAAAGTAGAACTAGAGTAGGGGAGGGGTTCAATTTGGATGATTACAGAGACAAGACCATGTACTATTTAGCTGTAATTTTAGTGTTTTCTTAAATTTGTGAACATTGGAGATATTTCTCAGGGGCAATGGAAGTTCCATTGGGAGGCAAGAGAAGAGCTGAAGAGATACTGTCCAACTGATTTTTTTTTTAGATTTGTAGATTTGTAGTAGGTGTTGATCAGAGCTTCTGAGAGATTGAGGGGGGTGTAAAGGGAGATAAGAGCAGACATACTAGGGCAAGTGGAGGGTTTATTCAGGATAGAATGAATAATTAGAAGTTGAGAAAATAAGAGTTGATTAGAAAACTCTAGCAGCTAGGTGACCTCAGAGCTAGGCAATGATGAGATTTAAAAGACATGTTTGCAGCGAATATGGCTACTTTGTGGTAGCTAGATTCTAATTTGGAAAGAAGAGAAGGCTGTAGATTAGTTAGGATCTGTGAGCCGTAAAAGAGATTAGGAAGGAGGTAGGCATGGGCGAATGAGATTCTAGAGTCAGGGGTGAGGAACCTTTTATTTCTATACAATAAACCAAGCTTTTGGTGTGTTTTCTTAATACAGTAATGTACATGTAGATCAAATTTTAGCTGATCTGTGGTCACACCAAGAAGCTTAGTATGGGTTTCAGGGGTAATGAAAATGTTATTTAGTGAGGAGATGGTAAATGATGATTTCAAGGGGCAGAGGGATTTTGGGAGAAAAAGCGGAGCTTTGTCTTTTTAGGCTTCAGTAAGGTTAAAGGATTTTTGAGTAATAGTAGGTCTGTAGGGTTATCAGCAAAAGACAAGTCTGCTCATGCGGATGGCTTCACAACACTTTAATATTGAAAAAACATATAAAAACATTAAAAGTGAAATAGAGGAGATGAGCGCTTTCATATCACCAGAGGATGCTTCATCAGATCTAAAGACTAACACATAACAGCTCTATTTATATAGCTCATATTCAGCGCCTGAGATCATGTGACCTCACGGCTGGTTTTAAAGGAACATTTTCATTTAATCCTTTACCAATAGTTGTATGCAATAAAATAATCCATTTAGTCTCCAAGTTCTCAGTGCTAGATGACCTTACATATGTTTGTGAACGAGGTGAGGTTGATAGGTTGATTAGGAATGTTTCTTCTTATATATATGAATTGCTGTTAGAAGGGCTGATTGACAAACAGTTGTATGAGTATTTTAATGTTAACTGCCCTACTATACCCATTATCTACCCAAGGTCCATAAAACATATGTAAATCCCTATGAGACCTATAGTATCGGGGAAAGGGTGGGTCACCGAACCCACATCTATCTATGTTGACAAACAATTACACCCCATTATTGATAATGTTGAAACTGTGCTTCAAGATTCAGGTCATTTTCTGAAAAGACTGTTTGACTGAACTGAGTAGAACCACATTGATGAATATTTATTTGTCACAATGGATGTGGTTTTGTTGTTTACTGGTATTCTGAATGAGGAAAGCATTTAATTGGTTAGATGCCACTTAAGAGAAAATTCTGTGTATACGCATGAACGTATACATTTAATATGTTATTTATTAGACATTATTCTAACTAGCAATGTGTTTTTATTTGTTGACAGGTATTATGTTCAAAAGGTGGGTGTAGCAATGGGCACAATGTGCGCAAACACATATGCTAAGATGGTTATGGCCCAATGGGAATCCGAGTTTGTGTTTAATGAAAGAAACATTTATCGCCCATCTTTGATGCATTATTCTCAATTTGTGGATGGTGTCTTTCTGGTTTGGGCAGGCACAGTAGAAACTTTGCAAGAATTTGTGCAATATTTACACAGGACAACTAGTTTTTTTGATGTTTACTTATAAATCTTCTGATACAGGTGTGGATTTTTTAGATGTGTATATAGGAAAGATAGGTGGTGTGATAAATACCACCATTTATAAGAAGGCATGCAAGAAAAATAGTTTGCTGCTTGCACAGAGAATGCACCCTAAGCACCTGAAAAGGAATGTAATGAAAGGTCAATGTTTTAGACATGTGAGATTACATAATATAGACAGTGATATGTACTCTTCCTTTTATACTCTAGTCCAAGAATTTTGCCAGAGGGGCTGTAGTGAACACATGGTGCACCAAGTACAGAATGAGGTGTGATGTACAGACATGATAGAGAACAACCGTATTTTGGTGGTACCTGTAATAATATAATGACACCCAGAAGAATGGAGGACGACATAGTGAGGCTGTCCTTAAATTACTCTAACAACGTATATGATGTCTGTAACATTATTAAAAAGCATTGGAATATACTTATGACAGATTCCAAGCTTAAAGAAGTGATAGGATGTGAAACTAAGTTCACTTATAAAAATTATAAGACGATTAAGAGAATGATGTGATACAAATCCATTGTGAGGAGAATAGGGTCCAATTTGACACTTCAAGGGACCTATAGGTGTGGTGGTTGCAATATTTGTACATATATTACTGAATCTGTTTATTTTTCTACACCTGTCACTGGCTGCAGATATGATTGTAAGTTCTATACTGACTGTAATACACAGAATGTTGTTTATTATGCTGAGTGTGTTATTTTCAACTGTTACTATGTTGGGAAGACAGCGTAATTTCAGAGATAGGATTAGAGAACATGTTTACAGTATGAATAAATGTGATGACAGAAATACACTTGGTAAACGTGAAAAGTGAAGGTTTTAGTCATGTTTTTAACTTTTTTGTGCTTGAAATTTTTATGCCAAATATTAGGGGTGGTGATATAAGAACTAGCACTGAGAACGTGGAGACTAGATGGATTATTTTATTGCATGCAACTTTTGATAAAGGTTTAATTGAAAATGTTCCTTTAAAACCAGCCCTGAGACCACGTGATCTCAGGCGCTAAATTTGAGCTATATAAATAGAGCTGTTCTGTGTTAGTCTTTAGATCTGATGAAGCATCCTCTGGTGATGTGAAAGCTCTCACCTCCTCTATTTTACTTCTAATGTTTTTTCGATATTAAAGTGTTGTGAAGCCATCCGCATGAGCAGATTTGTTTTTTGGATACTATTTGTCTGGTCATCTTTAGCTCCTTTGTTTGGTTTATCTAAGCATTAGCAGCAAAAGAGATGATAGTGGAGTCATCAGCATACTGAATGAGGATGGACTGGGGACAAGATTGGTATAGTTGGTTAGTAAAGATATTAAAAAGAAGGGGACCTAGAACTGAGCCTTGAGGACACCCATATTAATGGGGAGAAAGGGAGAGAGAGTAGAGAGCCATTTGAGAGATTGCATCATATCTGTAAGGGTAGCTGTTACACCAAGAAAGCCTTACAGAAACAGATGTTTGGTGCCAGAACCATGGGCTCAATGCCAAGAAATGTATAGTTATCCCCTTTGGGAAAAAACATGTACCCGTGAATTACCATATAGGCGGCAGTACACTAAACACCGAAAGTGTGATAAGAGACTTAGGGACAGAGGTGGACAGTGGTCTCACTTTCGATAACCACATCGCCACAACAGTCAGGAAATCCTTCTATGTGGCACACTAAGGGCTTTTCATCCAGAAACAAGGAGGTCATCGTCCCACTGTACTCATCCCTCATTAGACCCATTATAGAATACAATGCCCCATTTGGTATGTACCCCTCAAGACATCTGCAACAACTGGAAAGGCTGCAGAAATACCTCACTAAAAGAATCACAGGCCTAAAGCAGATGCCCTACATTGACCGCCTTAAAAAACTCCAGCTATACTGTGTCGCATATCGTCTACTCAAAGGCGATCTCTGCTTAACGTACAAGTCCATGTCAAACCTAGAGCTGTTGGACATGCTACACTTAAAGAAATCCCAATCCCTCAGAGCCACATGCTCCAGGGATCTAAACCTTGTCATCATAATAAACAAAACATGCTGGAGGGATAGGTTCCTGACCCAGAGACTCCCCAGACTCTGGAATAGATTCCCCATACATGTTAAGCAGAGCGCCACTTTGGCACTCTTCAAAAGGAACCTTGACGATTGGTTGGGAGAAAGGAAATTCACCCCAGGGATCATGTCAGTCACCCTGTTAGACAGGGGTCCAGGGAAGTAAATAGTGTGATAAGAAATAACCAGGGAATTGTTATGGCTAGGCTTGTGTAGGCCCTAGGGCCGATAGCCTAGTACCAACCTATGAACCTAAGAAATAGCAGAAGTAGATAAGCTGAGTTGGGCTAACGTGGAGAGGAGGATAGAGTGGGAGACAGTGTCGAAGGCTTTAGAAAGGTCTAAGAAGGGGCAGGACACAAGTTTATTGCTATCTCTAGCAAGACATAGTTGAAAAAGAGATGAGAGCAGAAGTAGTACTGTGATAAGGGCGAAAACCATGCTGGGTAGAGGTAATCAAGTTTTTATTAATAATTTAGGTTAAGATTTGTTTGTGAATACAAAGTTCCAGAATGTTGGAAAGAGGAGAGAGAATGGCTATAGGCTGATAATGAGAGAGTTCAGTAGAATTCCCTCCTTTGTGGATGGGTATTATGTGGGATTTTTTCCAAATAGTGAGGACAGTAGATTCTCTAATGGAGCGATTTATAAAGATGGAGACTGAATATACTATAGAAGGAGCTGCAATCTTAAGGAGGTGAGGTGGTAGTTTATCAGCAGAGGGCAAATATGGTTTTAGCTTAAGAAGAAGGTTTTTGATATAGTTAATAGAAATTGTTTTTAATGAGAAGGGGGAGTTGTGTGGTTGAGAGGTGGTAGGAGGTGAAATAATAGGTGGGTTGGAAGTGTGCATGAGTTTATTGATGGTATCAATGAAATATGAGTTGAAGATAGAAGCAGTTTCTAGTTGTGTGAAATTGGGGCATGGGTTAGGAGTTGAAGGATTGCCTGGTTGGCGAATATGGTTAATAGTGTTCCAGAACTTTTTAGGTTTATAGGTGAAGAAGTTTGGTGAGTAAGATAAAAGTTCTTCTTATCATTAGTAACATGCTTTTTAGTCAGATTCCAAAGTTCCTTATATGTTTGGAAGTTAGTAGGAGATTTTGTTTTGGTGTAGAATGTCCATGCCTTGCCTCTTTTACCCATAAGAGGCCCTGTAAAGTTAGAAAGCCAAGGCAAACATTGAAATTTGACTGTGCAGACAGTTGTTAAAAGTCTGAGGTTCAAAATTAGTTAGCTTATGACATTCTTTGAATGTATATGGTCGAAACTAATGGGAGGAAAATCTTTAAATACATACTGGATTGTGATCACTTAAAGAGTCTGGAAGGGATTCAGGGTAGTGATAGAAGTGAGGATTAGAGACTAGAATTCAATCAATAATGGAGCTCGTATTAGTAGGCTTATGATGAAAAGGTGGAGTAGACATAAGTTGTGTGTAACCATACAGGTTTATACTAGAAGTAGAGAGTTAGAACAAATGGTAAACCAATTAATATTGACATCACTCATTGGGTATATTATCAGACATACAATGAAGATTCTGTTCTAATAATGGAATGTTATTTCCTGGGGGAATATAAATGGTGACTATTGTTAAAGTTTTGTGTTTATTAAGTTTGTAATCAGCAATGATGAGTTCAGCTGGATGAAAGGAGGGATGTGATATGGAAGAGGGACTAAGAGTCGGGAAAGGAGTATACAATGGCAACGCCTCCAGCTTTTTTATATGTTCGGTCATAATGTATAATGTTGTAGCCAGAAGGAAGAAATTCTTTGTTATTGTTATATGGTTTTAGCCATGTTTCAGACAGAGTAACAATGTTTGGAAAAAAATTGGTTTATCCAAGAGTGAAAGTCCGATGTCTTATTGAGGATACTGTGAATATTAATGGAGTAGAGGGTTAGAACTTTGAAGTGAGGGTTATATGAGTGCAAATTAGTTAGACGGTCAGAGGAAATTGAAATAGTGGATAGCTTATGGTTGGGGCCAGGGGTAGGATGAATGTCCCCAGAGAGTAGTAGAGTTTTGAGAGGGTGAAAAAGAAGTGTAATATAGGGAGAGAAACAGAATGTTTTGTGTTTGATTCTGTTAAGTGGGGAGCTGAAGAGAGGAAATTTGATTTTAGGGAGAGTAAATTCAGTACAAGAAGAAAGATAGGATGATATGGTTGAAGAGCAATGAGAAGTTGAAAATGTGCAGAGAGAAGAAGTGGGAAAACAAGGCTGCAGATCTAGCCGATTGTGATAATAGGTGAGAGTGGAAAGGTATATAAGAATAAAGGATGTAAGGAAAGGGAGAAGAGGAGAGAACAAGTGAGAGAAAAACATAGTGTAATGAAAGGAATGGTAATACAAGAAAGAGTAGTGGGTGTGTGAAAGGGGACAGATTGCAAAATAGGTAAGAAAATATAGGGGAGGAAAATAGAGGGTGGAGAAAGGAGTAATATGAGAAGTTGAAGGTGAGGCTAAGGAAGAAGAGAAAGGGCTAGATAGGATAATGAGCAAATGAAGTGAGGGGGAGGAGGGTGGAGTCAGGATGGTTACCTATAAAGGAAATTGATTGGGGTGGGTGGGAATGGGAGTAGGGTAGAGGAGCGGCATGAGCCTGAGCGCAGATAGAAATCTACAGAAAACATTCAGCAAAGTATAGAAATACCACCGACCAAATCAACTTTGGGACTGCAGATAACAATAACAGAGAAAAAAATTAGACTAGCAGGTACTTGTTGTTTCCAGAGAAAATGTTCAGGTATGAAGACCAATTATTTAAATATGGGAAGCAGACTAAAGTGTAGTTATAGCACAAAGCAGAAAGCTAACTGAAATAAATGCAGCACAAAGCCTATACTTTAGTGAGGGGAAGCATTACGCATTGTGGAGTAACATCTGAAGCCAGTGTCATATTTGAGAAAAACAGAACATTAAATGAAAGTGATGTGCAGAACTGTCAGTAGAAAAAGAGCACTAAGAAAGATGAGTTAAAGGGAAAAGAATATACCACTAGATATCAAAGCAGGGGACGGGAATGCTACAGATAGCATCTCGCAAATGTGCACACTTCACAAACTAAACTACTGCAAATATGTCAAATAATAATAAATTAAATTTAAGACAAACTCCCAAAGGAGAGCGTACATTGATTTAAAGGGACTCCTTAGATGGGTAAGCGACCTATCGAGAAGGGGTACAGAAAGCAGCAATGTTTAAGGACACTTTTGCCAGCTGGGGTACAGATAAGAGCTGAAAAAGAAATAAAAAAAAAAAAGAAAAACACGAGAGTAAAACTGAGAGCTAAACAGGAAATAAATACTTACATAACAGAATGTCTAACACAATTACAGTATATAGAAGCCAACAATAGCCTCCTAACAATTACTAGAATTAAAACATTGAAATAAGCTAATAAGCTAAAAGGACAATAATATAATCTTCAGCTATGTAAACAAAGTATGTAACAGCATGGAAAGTTACCTAAACATAAAAAACGGCAACATCACAGAAAGCAACCATACTACCAGAAGACCAAGTAGGTCGAACAGCATATTGACACAATATTATTACAGCATAGATATTGCATCACTTCAGAAGTAACAGAGCAAAAATTTCCAGGTATATGAGTGATATTATAATAGTATAACCAGTAAGGAGAGGCTAATTACACAACAATAGGTACATTGAGTGCATACTGTCCGAGGACAGTAACGTGGCATTCAGGGAAAAATTACATTTAAAAATGGTGCCAGGAGAGACAGGTCCTATTTGTAAAGTCCATCTGAACAGAGATAGGAAGAGGTAAGATAACTGAAAGGTAGGAACGCCAATCCAGTAAATAGGAATAGCAACAGAGATACGTAGGCAAGATAAGGGGAACCAAGATGAAAAGACAAAAATATACAGAAACAATCAGCAAAGTGTAGAAATACCAACAAACAAAACCAACTTTGGGACTGCAGATAACAGTAACAGAGCAAAAATGAGACTAGCAGGTGCTCGCTGTTTCCAGAGAAAATGTTCAGGTATAAAGACCATTTATTTAAATATGGGAAGCAGACTAAAGTGTAGTTGTAACACAAAGCAGAAAGCTAACTGAAATAAATGCAGCACAGAGCCTATACATTAGTGAGGCGTAGAGTTACACATTGTGGAGGTAACATCTAAAACCAGTGTCATATTTGAGAAAAACAGTATATTAAATGAAAATGATGTTCAGAACTGTCAGTAAAAAAGAACACTAAGAAAGCTGATATAAAGGGAAATTAATATACCACTAGATATTAAAGCAGGGGGAGGGAATGCTACAGATAGCATCTTGGCAAGTGTGCACACCTCACAAATTAAACTACAGAAAATATGTCAAATAATAATGTTACTTTTGGAAGACTCTAGAAGGAGTGTGTCCAAGCTATGTCTTATTCCTATAGCAGCATTACAAAAGTCTAAATAGTCTTCTAGTGAGGAAATATCTACTCTAAATATGGTTTAGCTTTTCCATTTTATAGGTTGTAACTCATTGTTTAAAGTGTGTAACTCTGTTGATACTTCTTCCAGGGCTATGACCACTGAATCTGTTTTGAGGAGGTTTGTCTCAGAATCTCTCAGAAGATGTCACAAAGGAAATTTTAAACTCTTCTTTGGCTAGAGATTTAGTTTTGGCTCTTGGCTGCAGAAATTATAAAAAATGTGATGAGAGGGATAACCTAATGTAGGGAACCTCTCAGAATTTTCAGCCCCTCTTTTCCAAATTTCCAGTGGATTCTTTACCCCTCATCCAAATTTGGCAAGAAACAAAATGCAGTCTTAGCGAAATATTGGTAAGCAGACATTTAGGAAGCAATGACAAGGGGGGGGGTTACAAAAAGAAGGCATGCACTCCCTAAAGGAAAGGACAGTTTAACAAGTCAGAATAATTATTTAAGGGACTTTATTATGTCCCCCACACCTACCTTGACAGCCCCTTTTCCCTTCCTGAAAGTATGAGACTCAATTCTGTTTCTGGCAACAGATAGTTTCAGTTTCAGACAAAGGGGGTCTAAAGGTGGCAGTGGGAGGAAATTCCTCCTTTTCAGGGAGCAGTTCCTCATACACCAGACCAGACTCCCCTATTTCCCCCTGTCCTTCAACATGTGTTGCATCAGGGAGTAATAGAACCAGTTCCTCCTTCCAAGTTTGGAAAAGGTTTTTTATTCAAGGATTTTTTGTTGCCAAAGAAAGAAAACACCTGAAGACTAGTTCTGGATCTTTCTTTCCTAAAACAGTAAACAAGGTTACCCCTAGCTACCAAATAGGTGGCAATCCACTGAGCACAGAAGAAGTTATCAGGGACCTGGGGACCCAGGTTGATAGTAGTCTGTCATTCGACACCCATGTAGCTAAAGTAGTTAGGAAGACCTTCTACATTGCCCACCTTATCATGAAGGGATTCTCATCTAGATCAAGGGAGGTCATAGTCTCCCTATACTCATCACTCATCAGACCAATGATTGAGTACAATGCCCCATTCGGAATGTATCTGACCCGACACTTGCAGCAGCTGGAGAGGCCACAAAAGTTCCTCACCAAAAGGATAAAGGGTCTCAAACATCTGTCCTATGCTGCCCGACTGAAAGAACTCCAGCTCTACTCAGTCTTCACCGCTTGCTCAGAGGTGACCTTTGCCTAACATACAAGGCCATGTCAAACCCAGATTTGATGAATATGCTTCACCTCAAAAATCTAGATCCGGCCAGAGCCACAAGGGCGGAGACTTAAACTCGACACGGCTATTAATAGGTGCTGGAGGGATAGATTCATCACCCAAAGACTCCTATGCTGTGGAACAAAATCCCGGTATATGTGAGGCAGAGCACCTCGCTGGCCTTGTTCAAGAGAAATCTTGACCAATGGATGGGAGATCGCAGATATACCCCAGGGATTACCTCAGTGTCACTGCTCGACAGAGGCACAGCAAAATAATGTGTATAGTTCCCCATACTAAAGGGGTGGCGTAAGCCACAAAACTATGGGCTAGGCTTGTAAATGCCCTTGGGCAGATAGCCTAGTATGAACCTATGAACCTATGAACCTATGATAGTGTCCATGTTCAAAATGGTGTCACTTCACAACCTGTTATCTCTTCTTTGTCATTTAAGTTTTTTAGTACACTAGATTTGTAAGGTGCTTATCATCTCATCCCCTCTGACGATTCTTAAGGTTTTGTGTTTCTGGAACATATTCTCTGCCTTACCCTTTGGACTACCCAGTGCACCAAGAGTGTCACAAAGTGTCTAGCTGCAGTTATAGCTCATGGGAGGCAACAAGGTATCCACATTTTGTCATATTTGGTGACTTGGTTATCTTAGCAGGGTATTTTTCAAAGTGTCAGGAGTCTCTCTCTTGGGTGTGAGATCTCTTACACAAGCTGGGATTTCAAGAGAACATTCAAAAGTCTTTTTTGACTCCATCACACAGGTCTGTGTTCCCAGGGTATCTGCTAGGCACCTAAGCTCAAAGAGCTTTTCCTCCACAGGAGGATCTATATCTAGATCTGTTTCTGGGGATTTCAGTCAGACTTCAAGGAATACCTCAGGATATTGGGTCTCATGGCAAATATAATTTTCATAATATCCCTATCAAGACTCCACATGAAAAAGATACACTGGTATCTGAATTCTCTTTGGTCCCAGCACTAACACCTACTTTCTTTTATAATCCCAATTCTGGGACTTGTCAGAAGGGAAATCTCTTGTCGAAGACAGCAAATATCGCTAAATTCAGGTCTCCCCTCCTCCAAAGCAGTCAGTCACCAGAGATTCTTCATATTTTGCTTGTGGAGCAGTTTCAGGAGGGATAAAAGTGCAAGGTGTTTGAGACATTATGGACAGACATAAGAAATACATATAATATTCATGCTTCCTTGTTTAGTCAAGTCACTCAACTCTCTGAATCATCTTTTGTCTCCAGGACCTCTTCAAGTTGTTACAAACAGTACCACAGCTGTATGGTACCTCAGCAGACAAGGGGGGGCCAAGTATTAACCCTGCTAGCTTGGGATATAGCTTTATAGCACTTTCTCACTGTACAGGCATCCTACATCCAATTAGAGCAAGAGTGTTCAGGAGACAAGCTGAAAAGGACAAAGGCAGACCTTCATGAATGGAAACTAGATCATGGAGTCTTCCAGTATTTGATCCATCTGTGGGGAGTTCCTCAAGTAGGACTCTTTACCTATTGTATGAACAATCACCTGGCAAAATACTTCTCCAGGAGTCTGCAAGAAATAGAAGACAGATTCCTTTTCCTTTCCTTTCCTTGGACATGAATATTCTTGTATGCTTTTTCACCCTTGCCATTGATTTCCAGGGTATTTCTAAAGATTCAGAAGGAATCCCCCAGCTCATTGTGGTGACTTCCTTTGAACCCAGGTAACAGTGGTTTGTTTTCCATCCTTTTTTGAAATTACCAGGGGCAATTACCACAGGCCTCCTGACAAAATGGATCTACTCACACAAGAACAGGGGTGTTTAATCCGCCCTGACCCCATTTAGGTTCAGCTGATTGCCTGAAGTATAGGATCTTAGTTCCCTTTAAGCACCTGTTTACTGACAAGCATCAGGTACTAATGGAGGCAAGAAAGCCTGCTACTAGATAATCATATATTAGCAAATGGAATAGGATCTCTAGTTGATGCCAACAACATAACCAGCACCTTTTCAGGGCAAGTGATTCGCTGGTTTTAGGATTTTTGTGTTGAGAGTTACCATACTGTGGCCTTTTTTACTCTTCCATCAAGGTTCATTTATCAGCCATTTCAGCATGTCTATTTATGAATCCCCCTCTTGTCATTTCATTTTCATTTGAAAATATTTTTGAAAGGGGTGATGCATAAGAGATCTCCAAGTAAACCAGTGGCTCCTCCTTGGAATCTTAACTTTATGTTAGTGAAGCTAACACTTGCTGCATTTGAACCAGTTCATTGGGCTGACTAGAGAGTCTTGGCATGGAAAACTGTTTTACTAATTGCTCTAACCCCTGCAAGAAGAATAGCTATGTTGTATACTCTTATGGTGACTCAACCCTGTCTCAGTTTTCACAGAGACAGGTTTTCTTTGACAATTAATCCTTCTTTTATGCCTAAAGTGGTATCCAAGTTTATTTTAAGGCAATTATCCATCTCCCTGTTTTGTTTACTCAACCCAAAAATGAAGGAGAAAGGATATTCCGTACCTAGGATGTCCACAGAAAACTCAGGTACTATCTTAACAGAACAAAATCTTTTAGATCTTCAGATCAGTTGTTCATTTCTTGTGAAGGTATGAAGAAGTAACAGCCTGAGTCTAAACAGACCATTTCCAAATGGCTGTCTCAGGCTATTACCTTTTGTTACTCTCACCAGAAGAAAACTATTCCAGCTAGGGTCAAGGCTCACTGTTCCAGGACCTTGGCTTCATCTGTCTATTTGAAAAGGATTGGGTTCTAGAAGTATTCTAGAAGCAGCAGCCTGTTCCTCTGTACATGGTTTTACAAAACACTATGAACTTTATTCCTTTTTTGGTCTAGATCAGGCTTGGTAGGATCATTCTCCCGGGTCTCCTGAACTCTTCCCCTCCCAAATGTTGTAAGCTAGGGTAATCTTCTCATATAGTTAAGGCTACTGCATCAGTGATCCGATCAATATGATGAGCATAGTACAGTTGTGTAAGTAAACTTACCAGAACAGTTGATGTTCATACGATCACTGCTGCAGTGGCTGCTCCCTCCCTCCATCCCCCTTACTTTTTTGAGTGTATTGCTTATGTATGTATGTATGTATATATATATATATATATATATATATATATATATATATATATATATTCTTAGCTATGTCCTAGATATATATATATATATATATATATATATATATATATATATATATTTGTACACTTAGCTATGTCCTCACAGGGATTGGTCTCTCTGTCTCAGTTGACATGAAAGCTCTGAAGGGCTTGGAGCTCAAGCTTGTCTTTTCAGTCAGCTTAGCTTGAGCTGCTTAATGATTTGAGCTCATTTAAGGTGCCCTGAAGCTTTGGAAGCTGGCCTCCTGTTGTGTCCTTGACAGGGTATAATGATGATAGCTCAGGTTATGGCAGCAGTGATCATTCAAACACCTAATGTTACAGTAAGTTTATTTACACAACTGTATCTTCTCCCTTGTTATGGAACTGGACAAGGGCAAGTAAACAAGCTTCCTCACAAACTGGATTTACTCACACTACACAGGGGAGTCTGATATATTCCAGCATCAAACATCTGCAACTAAATGTCTGGATGATTCCATTTCTAATTCCTTGTAGGCACCTTTTTCTTCAGAGTATGTGCAACAGCCACTAAAGGATGCAAGAATGCCTGCTACAAGGACGTCTTATATTGGCAAGAGGAAAAGATTTTCCAGTTGTTGCCTAGCCAATAACCAGGGCCCTATCGGGGATTATGTAGCACTGGTGCTCAAATATTTGTGGTAGTTACTAGCTTCTGGCCTGTCTTACTCATCTATCAAGGTAAATCTTCTGGCAGTTCTTGCATGTCTGTCCATGGATCCACCACTTTCTTCTTTGTTTTGGTAAAACAGTTTCTTAAAGGAGTTTTACACCTGAGACCTCCCCATAAGCAAGTTGCCCCTTCCTGAGATCTTAACTTTATGCTTGGAAGTTAACCATGTCTCCATTTGAACTTGCACATCAGGTAGACCTAAGGTTCGTTATATGGAAAACTGTTCTTCTCATTCCTCTGACATCTGCAATAAGAGTATTTGCATTGCAAGCTCACATGGTGGGTGAACCATATCTGATCTTCCATAGGGATAGAGTCTCATCAACGACAAGTCTCTCATTCATGCCCCAGGTTGTTTCAGAGTTTACTTTGAAGCAAGCTGTCAATCTCCCTGTGATCTCTCCATTTATTCATAACAACAGAGAAAGGATTCTACATGCTCTGGGATGTGCATATGCAGCTCAGGTACTATTTTCACAGACACAAGTCCTGTAGAAAAGCTGATTGCTATTTGTTTCTTAATGTTGGGACAAAAAAAGGACAACCCATATTAAAACAGACTTTTCAAATGGTTGCCCTTGGCTATTGTTGTTTGTTATGCCCACCATGGTAAAACAGTTCCAGGCATTTTCAAGGCTTATTTTACTAGGGCCTTGTCTTCCTTGATGGCATATTCGAAGGGGATGGACTGTAGAGGTATTCTGCAGGCAACTTACATGGTCCTCTGTACCTAACTTGTGCAGTGCATTACAAATTGGATTATTCTTTTAACTCCAGAACAAACTTTGCTTGGATCATTCTCCAAGGGCTCTTGGATCCATATCCTTCTTCCTCCCAGGTTGGGTAAGCTTTGGTAATAAACCCATATAGCCTAAAGGCTACTACAGCAGTAGGAATGAAAAACATAGCATAGCAGTAGGAATGAAAAACATAGTATATTCATGTAAGTTGTACTTATGTATAACAGTAGATGTTCAAATTGTTCACTGCTGCTGTAACTGCACCCACCCTCCACTCCCCTATTTTTGTATATAGCTACTTGCTGGGATATAAAGCTGTGTATTTATTTGCATGTTTTGGTGGCTCAAGATGAGTACTCTTCTTCTTAACTTTTGGACCAGAAAGTCCTGATGTTTCTTCATCTGAGTGCTGACTTTTCCCTAATCTTGGCTGACAAATCAGCAGTCAGAGTGAAGGTGTCGAATAGGATCAGAATATT
Source organism: Protopterus annectens (assembly GCF_019279795.1). NCBI lineage: Eukaryota > Metazoa > Chordata > Ceratodontiformes > Protopteridae > Protopterus > Protopterus annectens. The sequence continues at coordinate 1,063,511,834 of NC_056739.1, forward strand.
TGGAAGCTGGCCCGATTGTTGTGCCTTGGGCATGACTCAACCCATGTAGTTTAAAGGCTACAGCAGCAGAGAGAAATTTGAACATCTATTATTATGCATAAGGGCAACTTACACAGTTGTACTTTCTTCTATTTCTCCTGTTCTCAAGTTGTTACCCTGGTTACTAGAAAGAGTTTTATTATCTTAATTTTTTTTGGTTCCAGCATATAAGGCAATATATGATCTTGTTTATTTGAAGGAATTAGGGAGGACCAATTTCACGGTCTATATCAACATTTTGAAAATGTAATAGGTCGAATCACTAAATGTCGACCTGAAATGATCAACCTATTACATTTTTGAATGCCTATAAAAAATAACCCCCTCCACAAAAAAAAAACCTAAAGGCTGTAGGCAGGGGGGCAAGACCCGCTGCACCCACCATGTGACCCACCGCTACTTAAATATACCAACTCCGAGACAGCACTACATTGAGATAAATAGAAATCTCCCCTTACAGAGATTTCCGTTTACCCATTCGAAGTTCTGCCCTTTCGGCATTCTCGATGCGACAATATCAAATTCAATATTGTCAGCATTTGAGATGCTGATAGGGACCCAATTTCACTACTAGAACTATATGGTCATGGCTGTGAGACTTTTTAAGATTCTAGAGGTTCCATTAAGTTCAGTCAGCCTGTGAGTATCTTTGGTAGCTGCCTATGCACATTTAAATTCTGCTTATGTGGTAGATTGCCTCATTGCATTTGATTACATTTTTAGTCAAGTTTTTGAAGGTGCATGATTATTAACTTTTATTTTACTTGTTCTGCATTTGCTGCATATAACTCAAGGTTTGCTTTAATATTCTATGTATAGTTCTGATTTCTCCAGACAGTAGTAGGACTGTAGCCTGTGGTACCTTCTAGCAATGTCAGCAAACTCCTCATAAGCTCAAGCTCCTTCCTACCCATAGTCTTCTGTGTTTTTAAATCCTCCAGCTCTCAGAGCCACCATTAAGACAACAGTGTCTCCTCTGAGCTTTAGTAAATAGAGAATCAAATTTAGATTATTCTGAAGGTGTTTTCACAGTCAGATAAGTGATTTTTTTGTATTATTTTGACTTTGCATTATTTTGACTTAAATCTTTTTTCTATCTGAATGTTTTTGAGACTTGACCCTTAGTATCTCGCGTTATTCCCCCTTTCTACCCAGAGAATTCTTTGAACGTAAGGCTATTCCTTCCTTCATCTCTAGTATTTTGTAGATAGCAGTTTAGCAAGTGATTTAACATTGTATTTCTAATAGTGATGCTGCTATGAAGAAAGAAAGTAAGCAGGACTTTAGTAAATGTAAGTGCTGTGGGTATAAGTTACCTCCTCGAGACCCACTTGAAGTATGTGTAATATGTTTAGGAACATTGAATCTTAACAGTGGCTGCACCATTTGCAATAGTTTTAGAGCTCACACCTTGGCTAATCGCTGAAACAAGCTGTTGGTCAAAGGAATTATTCCCACTGAGTCAGAGCTGATGGACTCATCAATGCACATCAGTAGTTAGAAAAAATAAAGAGAAGAGGAAGGCTGAGGAATATCCCCGGTTGGAGAACATTTCTCCAGCCAAAACTCCAAGGGCATACACTCAAACCCCAGCAGGTACCCCATTTCCTTCAATGTCTCCTCCAGGATCCAGAGTATCTTCTTCTAGGTACTCTCCATCTTGACCCAGGCTGTCACTCAGGTTGTCTCCATCCTGCCACAAGTAATCCTCCATTTCCAAGTATGACTCTACATCCAAATGTAGGATAGGAGGTTTTTTCTCAGAGAATGAGTTATCTAGATTAATTTCTTCTAGGCCTTCTTCCACTGCTATGGTAAGATCGGGTCTATATTACAACCATGAAAGTCCTAAACAGCAAATACGGAATCATCGACACATATTACCCGAACCGCGAATACACCGAACACCCTAAACCGCAAAATTCAAAATCTCAAACCATCATAGTTATCCAACCCTACCGCGCGCTACATACTACCTACCCAAACAAAATAAATAAACTACATACATACACTAACCAAAACCCTACTTTTAACCCTACACTAAATCTTACATACATTACTGTCTATGCACTTAACTTAACCCGCACCCTAACCCTAAGGTCCGTAACTATCGTACCCTTACCGTAAGGAGCTATACCCAAACAAAATAACCCACACACATACACTTAACAAAACCCTACTTCTAACCCTACACTAAACCTTACATACATTACTATCTATGCACTTACCTTAACCCGCACCCTAACCCTAAGTTCCATAACTATCACACACTATTACTATCTATACACTTACCTTAACCTGCACCCTAACCCTAAGGTCCATATCTTTCGCACACTTACCTTACGGAGCTATACTGCAGAAGGGCCAACCATAACGATTCAACATTTTGGATTTTGCGCTTCAGGGCGATCAGTGTTTTCACGTTTCGACGTATGTGTGTCAACGTTTCCGTATTCGGGTAAGTGAACCTTCGTGATTTTAATAGGGAACCGGTAAGATCACACAGGTCTTTCAGGACTCCCATGCCAGTAGATAAGGAGCAAATGATGTCAGACTTTTGTCAAAACCTAATTTCAATATGACATCACCTTGGCCTGACATTTCCTACTATGGCTCAAGATCCAGTTCTTGTCCCTCGAGTTGCCTTTACTACTCCAGGCCTAGTATTGGCACCAGTAGTGTATGGATCAATAATGGCTGTAGCACCAGGTTCCTCAATGCAAATTGGTTTGGCTTCTCTGATGCTGACCACTTCAGTACCAGTAACTTTGACACCAATCCCTTCACTGTCAAGCCTTCTGTACAGAGATTGTTGGCACCTATTCTGTCAGGGCTGTTCTTGGTGATGGAGAGCTCAGGATTTGACACCTCAGGCCCAAAGATCCCTCTCTTGGTGGGGCTGGGGTGCTGCTTTTAGCACTAGTCTTGTTGCCAGTGGTGGTGATTGCAACAGGTAAGGGAATTTCTGTTGATTGTATGGCACGAAAGGGAACTACTACTGGCCTGGGATATTAATGATGCTGGATGCTTGGGCAGCGCATCACATATGTTTCACAGGACCAGAGGACATATTGGCCAGCACTGGTGACGTCCATGGATTCCCCTCCCCAAGGAAGTTCCATTGAGGAGCATCGCCATGCCCCCCCCCTCCCCTCAGAAGAGGAAGTGCAAGATGAAACACATAGACCCCCCTTTGGAGTCCCATACCTTCGATACAGATATGGACAAAGAGGAAATTTTTCCTAAATTCTCTCCAGAAGATCCTTCCTTTAGTGAAATATTGAAAATAATGAAGTAGAGGGGCTCATGGCCAGCAGACATCCCCACCTCCCCAGAAGAACAAATGTTATAGGAGGCCTATAATTCCTATACATCAGCTGCATGAGTGGTGCATCCCTCCTGCCCCCCCAATAAGTGGGTCAACATGGTTTATTCCAAAGTCTGGAAAGACAGAGTTGAGTAAATTCCCAAGAAGCTGGTCAAGATTATCTGGACCCCCCCAAAGACAGGCCATATTGGAGTAACGGACCAGTTGTTGATCCCGTAATTTTAGCTGCAGCCACCAAAAGGATGTCCCACTGGATACCAAATCCATACATCCTCCTAACAAAGACTGTAAAATACTGAACTGGTTTTGGAAGTGCAATTATGCTTTCAATGCATTCTCAGTCATAGCCTTGAAATACATTGCACATAGGGTTAGGTGAAAAAGGGACATTGCACAGAAATAAGAAGATATCATGACCCATTTGCAAGTGGGTGATCTACACCCGCACTTAGAAACCCAAGTGGCAACTATGAGCACGATTTCCTTGCTGATCATGTGTCTTATACACAATGTAACTGATGGGGCAGCCAGAGTGTCAGGGTCAAGCCTAGCTATGAGGAAACAAGCCTGGTTTCATCTGGGGGATTTTCTGGGCCAATTTTACGTGGCCTTCATTAACACTCCTTTTAATGGTTTTACACTGTTTGGGCAACAGTCAAAGTTAGGCTGTCTTCTTTTGATCAGGAGGGCAAAACATTCACCGCTGTTGGGATTAAGTTTGTTACCCCTTAACACAGTGGTGCAGCGGTTACCATTGTCACCTCAGAGCAAGAGGTTCTCCAGTTCAATTCTCGGCTGGGGTGCCTTCTGTGCAGAGTCTGCTTGTCTTCCCTGAGTTTGCATAGGTTTCTTCCGGGTGCTCCGGTTTCCTCCCACATTCCAAAGACGTGTCTGGAGCATTTCTCCCCAGGCCTCTGCTGAAAATGGGCTCTGTCCCAGTCTGACTTTCCCGAACAAAATGTTAAATAAATAAATAAAATAAATGGACATTTCAGTGTAACCAGAAAGGAGCCAAAAACATGTGCTTTTGGAAGAACCAGCAGTCCCAGCAAAGAGAGCAACCACTCAGAGATTCTCGAGGCAGAGGAGAATTTCAGTCCATATGTTGTCCCAGGGCTAAATGTGGTCTGAACAACCAGGTAGTAGGAATTAGGGGATCTTTTCAACGATTCCATTGCTATGATTCCCCAAGGGGTTGCCCAACTGATCCCCCTGTGGAGGCAGTCAGAGGAATGTCTGCTTATCTCTCTCTCTCTCTTTGCAAATTCCAGTGTGAATGGCCATCATGTCAGGTTTATAGTTAAGGAAGATCATATCTAGAGGCTACTTTATTCCCTTTTCCACATCCCCACCAAGTAAGGCTTCCCAGTTTCCTTCATAGTCACCAGATAAATGGAAGTGATATCAAATGAGGTGCAAGCTCTCTTCAACACAAGAGCAGTCAGTTCAGCTGATATTAAATTCCTTTCATGGAAGACAGTATTTTTGTGGCATTTACTTTGGCAAGATGGAATTCAGAGCTGCATTCCTTGTGTTCACAATTCAGTTATATAATTTTTCATCGAGACAGAGTCTCTGAGGACACCACTATCCTTTCTACCAAAAGCTGCAACACAGGCTGATTTGAACCAGTATATTCTTTTACCTGTACACTAATAAAACAGAGTACCCTCTTCATTGCTTAGATGTACATAGATAATTGCAATTTGATTTGGACTGCATAAAGGACTTCAGGAAGGACAAGCAGCTTTTTGTTAGCTTTTCAGCAGGAATGCAGTGTCCCACAGAAATGCACTCTGTTAGGGATCAAGCTACATCCATGGCCTTTCAGTGAAATCTTCCTCTTCAGGATATTACAGCAGTCGTCTGCTTAGTCTTCTTTGTTTAACATTACAGCCCTGATTCTATTTCCAGAACAAGCGCTTCCTATGGAATAACCTTTTTTAAAAGGATACTAGGGTGTACCACCCACATTAGCTGGAGAATATGTCCTGCTGTTCCAGTGTTCAGACAGGACCTGAGAAAGTACGTAAGTTAAGTACTTACCAGAATATTAAATTTCTCTGGTCCCTGTCTGGACACAGGAACAACCTACTCACCGTCCCCTTCCATATTGTCGTTCCTGATAAATTGTAAGTGGTAAGTGGTCTTTTGGAGGGCATAAGATTTATTTGCTTTACTTTACAGTTTGTGGTACTATAATGGGAGGAATACTCAATCTGGAGGATTCAGCAACATAGAGGGATTATGGGTAGGAAGGAGCTTGACCTTGTGAAAAGTTTGTTGCCATCCCTAGAGGGTGCCAAAGGCACCAGCTCTGCTCTCCTAGAGTCTGGACAAAGACCAGAGAATTCTAAAGTTCTGGTAAGTACGTAACTTACTTTTTTAATTACTGTATATAATTCATGATTTGCTTTACAGTTTTATGCATATTACCATATTAGATGTTTACTGTCTCTTATGATGTCCTTACATTCACTGCTACAGTATACTTTACCATGGGGGATTCCTTGCCACGGAAGCCTGAACGTCCAGCCAGTCTACCGAAGACTACTTGTTGATTATTTAAAAGGTACGCTGAATCTCACCCAAATGCTCTTTGCGTAGCATAGGGCATAAAGGTAATGTTCAGGTTTACCATAAACAGAACTTTTTTTTCCACCATTTCTGAAAGTATCTTTTCATCATCTGTCTGTTTTCCCGCATCCATTTCTGTCAGTTGAATGCATTTTTGTTCTCCAGGGACTAACTACACCTGCTTGCTGACTTCTTTTCAATTGCAGATAAGTGCCCTGTTGGAGGTTTTGTTTTTTCTTGTTTTTTTAGTGCTCCTTGAGGTTAATGTCATCCAGGAAGGGTAAATGCCAGTGTGGGAGACAGATTTCCCATACAGACCACCACTGTAAGTGTATTTTTTGCCTAGGAGGCTCTCATGACCATAAGTCTTGTTCTGTTTGTCAGGCATTTGTTCCGAAAACCCTTCTTAGACTTTCTTCCCTTTCCTTGTATCTTGAGAACCAGCATCTTAAGCTTCTCGCTAAAGATACAGTAGAAGGACTCTCCCACCCTGAGAGTCAGTCATTAGGGAAAAAGAAGAGGGTGAAGAAGGTACGACTGGAATCTTCTGCTTTCCAGCCTCTGCCAGGTGTTTCTCCCGAGGTCGTTACAAACCCGCAGGCTCGCACGGATGTGTTGTTGAATTACTGATCTGAAGTGGTTAACTTCATTTGGTCTGCAACCTGTGGGATACGGATCCGATCTCAGATCCGAGCCGGCAACTTTTACAAAGCTTAGATCCGAGCTCCTAGCTCCTCCCCCTACCCATAATCCCCTGCCAACCCTGACTGACCTCAGATCTAGTTTGCCACGCTTCTGGTCAGCAGCTAGGTTTTGAGCTCCTGGTTCGTAGGGTCTTCATAGAGTTTGTGAGAAATTTAAAACCTTTTTTCTATTACTTTTCAGTGTACGAGTGTGTTGTGGTTAGGTTTCCCTTTGGTTAAATCCTTGTAGTTAAACCTTTTTAGTTAAATTTACCCTCCCTCCCCTTCGCTGGTACGTAGTTCTGTGTGTGGTGTGTTTGGGGCCTAACGAGTGTGTTTTCTTTAGAATGTCTGAGGCCCCAAAACTAATCTTTTCTAAGTGCACCGAGTGTGGCCATAAGCTCTCCCCGCCAGATGTCCACACTCGGTGCAAACGGTGCATTGGGGTTGAACACCTTTCCTCTGGATGCACTATCTGTGCGGCATTCAACCCCAGGGCACTGAAGGACCGGAGGTCTAAGCTGATCCTGGTGGGACTTTTGCCCCCAGATTCGGCTTTGGCCTCCGGTGATTCTGTGGCCTCCTCCCAGGCTTCGGTGGTGGCCACTCCTGCCTCCCTCCTCAATCTCCCGCAGTGTGCTGGAGAGAGGAGGCAGGAGAAGAGAAAAAAGTGGAAGAGAAGCACCAGCGGTGGTGGGCAGCTGCTTGGCCGCCCCGGCTGAGCGGGCTTCTCCCTCCACAGTCCAGGTTTCCTCCTTCTCGGCTCCGGTCTCCATGCTTCTCACCGGGACCCGAGGAGGAGGAGACCCGATCTCCGTCGAGGTCATCGAGGCGGCACTCCCGGCCAGCCTCTGTGTCCTCGTTGAGATCAACGTGTAGCCTTTCTGAAGCTGATTTGGACCGGGTGATGCGAAGGTTCATCCAGGCCCAAATGCAGATGGGAGTGCTTCTGCCTCCCCCCCTCCGGGGGGGGAGCTCAACACCCTTCTTTGCCTCAATAGCTCCTTCTCTAACCCGCTTCCCGGGTTCGGAGTGCTCGGAGCCGGGCAGCTTTGGAGCCGGGTGTGGGTCGGCGCCGACAGTTTCTGGTACTTCAGCTCTGACTCTTCCTTCAAGTTTATCGGATCTGTCCTTGTCGGATCCGAGCTCTCGGAGCCGTGCTCTGAGCTTCGGATCTGAGGGGTTTAGTGTGCCTTCGGCTCCGTCGAAGTCGGAGCACACTGGCTCTTCAGATCCGATGGTCTCGGCGCCGGCTCCGATCCATCCGTCGGGTCTGAGTGAGGGTCGGCTCTCGGATCCCAGAGAGAGTGGCTCTCCCTCGGCCTTCGAGGTGGTGGAGAGGGGTCTGTTGAGTGCATCCAGGCCCCCGCTCCCTGCTACGGTTCCATCCCGCACTCCCTCTCGTTTGGGTAGGGCTTCCGTCGCCCTGCCACAGGGACAGCCTGCTTTGATGTCTCAGGTCATTCCCCTGGAACAAGACGTTGCTGGTGAGTCGTCCTCGGACAGTCCCCCCAAGGATGTTCCTCACAAGCGGAAGTGTAAGAGGAGGCATGTGGACTCCCCCGAGTCCTTGACAGAAGACACGGATTTGGATGAGGGGGAAGGCTCCCCAAGGTCACCCCCCGAGGATGTCTCTTTCGGAGACATCATGGAAATGCTTAGGATAAGGGGGGGTGGTCTGCCCCCAAGGCTTCCTCGGACAAATCCGGGTTCCTGGAGGCGTTCGAAGCAGGCCCATCTACCTCTTGGGTGTCCCCTCCGGCTGACCCCTTAGTGGACCTTATCACCACTAGGGCGTGGAAGGAGCCGGACACTGTGGAGCCAGTCCCCAAACGTCCTGACAAGATCCTGAACCCCCCTGCAGAGAAATCCCATTGGAGCAAGGGACCCCCCGTAGATGCCATGTTGGTGGCGGCAGCCACCAAGAGGGAGTTAGCCCAAGAGAGTCCCTCGGTCCATCCCCCGAGCAAGGAGTCTCGCTCGATGGACCTTCTCGGGAAGCGGGTCTTTAGTTCAGCGACCTTCACTGTAAGGTCACTGAACTACATGGCACATGTGATTCGGCTGCAGCAAGACCTTATTAAAGAATACGCTGCATCGCCCCCAGAGTCCATGTCGGGGGAGGACAAACAGTTGTACTCCACTCGCATGGCCACTCTTAGGTCTATATCCAACACCTCTGTGCAGCTTTTATCCCATGCTACAGAGGGAGCCGCTAGAGCCAGTGGAGCAGGCCTAGTTATGAGGCGCCAAGCCTGGCTCTGTCATTGTGATTTTGCGGAACCCTTCAAGGCGTCCTTTGCGAATGCCCCCTTCGATGGTTCTGCCCTATTTGTCAAGACAGTTCGCGAGACTTTGGTCCAGAGCAAAAAGGACGGGAAGACGTTCTCTGCTCCCCAGAGGTCCTTCTCCAAGAACCAAAAGAGACAGAAGAAGATGTGGTTCCAAAAGTCGCAACAGTCCCAGTCCGCTCCGTACTCCCAGTCCTTCTGCAGCAGAGGAGGACAGGGTGGACGCCGCCCTAGAGGCAGAGGGGCCCCGAAGAACTTTGGGTCCAGGGAAACCTTCTCTGATCGGCCCACGCAGCAGCCCTGAGGGGTTGCCCGACTGCTCAACTCTGGAGGCAGTCTGGGGGCGTTTCTCGAGGCACCTGCAGCTTGGTAGTCCATTACAGAAGACCGCTGGGTGCTTCGTATCATATCCAGAGGATACAAAATTCCCTTTTCCTACATTCCCTACACCCCCAAACACCTCCCCGATGTTCCACCCAGCCAGAGGGAGGCAGCAGCTGTGGAAATTCATCAGCTTTTAGAAAAGGGAGCTATCCAGCGCGTCCCCCCAGGCCAGTCCGGATCGGGTTACTACTCCAGGTTCTTTTTGGTGCCAAAAAAGATGGGGGACCTAAGGCCCATCCTCGATCTTTCCCTACTAAACCTGTCAGTAACCAAAGAAAAGTTCCGGATGGTCACTCTTCAATCTATTCTCCCCCTCCTGCGGGAGAACGACTGGATGTGCTCGATAGACCTCAAGGATGCGTACTACCACATATTGATGGATGAATGATCCAGGAGGTTTCTCCGCTTCTGGCTGGGAGCCAGTCATTACCAATTCAGGGTCCTCCCCTTTGGTCTCACCTCAGCCCCCAGGGTGTTCACCAAAGTATTAGCAGTGATAGCGGCCCACCTGAGACTCCAGGGAATGCAGGTTTTTCCGTACCTGGACGACTGGCTCCTCACCACCCCGACAAGGCATCTACTGTGCTTAGCCAGGGACTACTTCCTCAACCTTGCTCCACAACTAGGGATCACTATAAACTCGGACAAGTCCTCTCTTACCCCGACTCAGGTGATAGATTTTATCGGGGCCAGACTGGACACCCACAGACAGCTAGTCCGGTTGCACACACTGAGGGCACATGTGTGGACCATCTTCCAATCTTCGAGACCTCTGGCGGGATTGGTCCTGAGGGCCCTAGGCTCCATGGCAGCCGCAATCAATCTTCTTCCCATGGCGTGTCTGAACATGAGGATATTACAGTGGACTCTACAAGTTCAGTGGTCCCTTCATCAGTATCCCTTGAATCACCCCGTTCCCCTCAGCAGGGCCTGCAAGAGGGCTCTTGTTTGGTGGCTTCAATTGCCGGACATCCAGGCGGGACACCCCTTTGCCATGGCCCCCCCTCTTGCCACAGTGACCACGGACACCTCTCGTCTTGGGTGGGGGGCATTATTCGGGCAGGACGGTCCAAGGCACGTGGAACGATTCAGAGACCTTATTGCACATAAATGTTCTAGAGATGAGGGCAGTGCTGTTGTCGTTGCAAGCACTTCAGAGCCTTCTACCTGCAGGAACAATTGCGATCCAGTCAGACAGTATGTCTGTGGTATGGTATATCAACAAACAAGGGGGAACCAGGTCTTACCCACTCTGTCGAGAAGCCATGAGAGTGTGGGAATGGGCGATCTCCACCAACCGCTTTCTCATTGCAATGCACATTCTGGGATGGACCAACATCCTGGCGGACAGACTGAGTCGCACCATCCTTTCGCCTTACGAGTGGTCCCTCAATCCCCAAGTAGCGAGTCAAATTTTTGCAGTCTGGGGGCAGCCCTGTTGTGATCTCTTCGCATCACCCTCAAACACGAAATGCAACAATTACTTCGCTCTCATTCCCCCTGCTGGGGAAGCTCCGAGGGACGCTTTGGTGCATGCTTGGCCACCCGGTCTTCTCTATGCCTACCCTCCTCTTCCCCTGATGCTGAAACTCATTCAGAAAGCCAGTCGGTTGGGGAGCAAGATGATCCTCATTGCCCCATTCTGGCCTCGCCAAGCTTGGTTCCCTTACCTCTGGTCTCATCGAGTGAATCCGCCCTGGATTCTAGATCTCCTCCTGGATCTGATTTCCCACCCCTGGGGCTCCCAGTCCCCGACCTGGTCAACCTCAAGCTTATGGCTTGGCTGCTCCAGTTCCACTCATAGCTAGGACTCCCGGTATCTCATCTCCGGTTAAAACTATCCTAATAGCAGCGCACAAGCCCTCTACTAGGAAGGTCTACGGTAGTAAATGGAAGCGTTTCTCTATCTGGGCAGAACGCCATAATTTGGATCCCTTTACAGCCCCCTTGTCTGCGGTGCTGGATTTTTTTTCAGGACTTTTTAATGAGGGAGCTAGCTGTTCTACGGTGAAGGTGCAATTAGCAGCTATCTCTCATTATCACGTAGGTAGGGAAATGGGGCCTTTGATCACTACAAAATTGTGCAAAACATTTCTAAAGGGCACTTTTCTACTTAGACCTCCAGTAAAGGAACCATTTCCTTCATGGGATTTGACCTTGGTATTACAAGCCTTGACGGCTCCGCCCTTTGAACTGGCGGCGTCTGTAGACCTCAAATACTTGTCGTGGAAAACAGCCTTCCTAGTGACTATTACTTCAGCTAGGAGGGTATCTGAATTGCACGCTCTTTCTGTCAAACCCCCATACTTAGCCTTTCACAAGGATAGGGTTTACCTCAGGACCAATCCCTCATTCCTTCCGAAGGTAGTTTCTGAGACGAATATTAACTAATGTATCAATTTGCCGGTCTTCTTTCCTAACTACCAGAACAAGGGGGAGTACAAATTGCATTCTTTGGACGTGCATAGACAACTTAGGTTTTACCTTCGTAGGACATCTGGTCATAGGCAATCTGACCAGTTGTTCGTCTCCTTTGCCAAATTTAATCTGGGTAAACCAGTTTCGAAAGTTACCTTATCGAAATGGATTTCACAGTGTATCATCATGTCTTATCAAAATTCCGGCAGGCCCGCACCTCAGGGAGTTCGTGCTCACTCAACTCGGTCCATGTCTACATTGGCCGCCTTCAAATCCAGAGTTTCCTTGGATGATATCTGTTCAGCAGCCACTTGGGCCTCATCTCATACCTTTATCAATCATTATAAGCTGGACATTATCTCCAGAGGGAGAACTTCTTTTGGCTCCGCAGTGCTCTGGAATATCCTTCCATGAAGGCCGCCCAAGGTTTAGGTAGCTGGGGACTCTGTCCTACAGGTTGCAGACCAAATGAAGTTAACCACTTCAGATTAAGAAGTTATGTACTCCCCATAACGTTCCATCTGAGTGGGTAAACTTCATTTGTCTGCAACCGTTGCCCCCCTTCATCCCCCTGACCTTCAGAGGTGTTTTATGTTCTATAGTCGTGTACCTTTCCGAGAAGGTAGTTACTTCCTGCTATTGTGGTTGCGGGCAAACTTGATCTGAGTTCAGTCAGAGTTGGCAGGGGATTATGGGTAGGGGGAGGAGCTAGGAGCTCGGATCTAAACTTTATAAAAGTTGCCGTCTCGGATCCGAGATCGGATCCGTATCCCACAGGTTGCAGGCAAATGAAGTTTACCCACTCAGATGGAACGTTATGGCGAGTACATAACTTCTTATTCCATGATGGTGTCGGAGGCCAGTGAGGGTTCAGAGAGGCTTTTCAGTCATCCATCTCATTCAGGGGGAACTGAGGTTGATTTTTTTCTGAGGGCCCTAGGAGAGTTCCTCAGTCTTTAGCTGAGGAAGACGTTCCTACTACCATTCTCAACTGCTGACCTGCATCTCAGTTTTGGAGGGAAGTTCCTTTAAAAAAGAAACAAAAAATTAAACATGTTGCTTCTGCTCTTAGGGATCCACAAAGTGAGAGGCAGGCCTTTACTCAAGGACTATTTACTGCTTTAATGTCCTTAAAACCTCCTAAAGGGGTTTCAGTTCCTGCTCCTCCTTGGTCCTTTACTCCCCTTAAAAGGCCTAGAGAACAGGATTCTTTTTCAGGATAAGTTGGACTTGATAATGAATTGCTCAAATTCCTTCTCCTTTGGACTTTGGGTCAGAGGAGGAGGAATCTGTTAGCCCAGATGTTCCTTTTGAGGAAATTTCCTTTGGGGACGCATTCTCTAGAATGATGGATTTTTTTTTTTAAGTGGGATTGTGCTGAGGACTCTGATATTCATAAGAGGTACTATGAGTTGCTGCAGTTGAAATCTCCTAAACCTGCAGCTATTCCTCCTGTTTTGGCTGCTTTGTTGGATGCTTTTTCCAATAACTCCCATGTGCCTGATTCTCTGCCCCTTGCTCCCAAGAAGCCTTGCAGGTTTTATAGGGTGCCGGAGGATTTTTCTTTTCTGTATAAATGTCCTGCTGCTGACCCTTCTGTAGTGTCTGTGGGCTCTGCTAAGCCATCTCAGTTGCTTCCTTTGCCCAAGTGGTTGCCTTCTGACAAGGACAGCAGAACTATGGAAAGGCTGGGTAAGAAGGTTTACACTTCTGCTACCCTAGCTGTTAGGGCTATTAATTATCAGACCCATATGTTTAGGTTTGTGTTGGCTCTTCTTTCTCAGGCCTGTCAACTTATTTCTGATTTTCCAGACTCTTGAGGGTAAAACTTCTGCTCTTTCCTTGCTAGGGACTTCCTCTCAAGTCGTTAACCATTCTATTAAATCTGGTTATGATGCAGCATATGCCTTTTCTAGGGCTGCTGTTATTGGTTCAATAATGAGGAGGTATTCTTGGCTTAGGCTTCAACCTCTTCCTGATGATATTAAAGCTAAGTTCCTCTGGATTCTAAACTTTTGTTTAGGGAAGCTGCTGCTGGTTTGTTTAAGTCCCATCATTTTAAGAGTAAGGCCTTACAGAAGCTTAAACATGTGTTTGTTTCTCTTGTTTCTAAATTTCAGAGAAATTACCCCGTTAAGCCTGCCTTTGTTCACAGATAATACCACCCTCCTACTAAATCTAGGAAAAGTGGCAAATTGACTTCTCCAGCTAAGGCTACAGAGTTTAAGGACTCCAAAGCCTTCCTTTCCAGACAAGCCAGGTGCTGTGTGAATATCTGTCTCTTCCCAGCCACATTCCTCTTTCTTGTCACCTTTCTCTTTCTCTTCCTGTTTGGCTTTAGATCACGCAGGATTCTTAGTTTCTGTTGATCATTTGTCAGGGGTAATTCACAGTGTAGAAATCCTGTCCTCATTTTATGGGCATTCCTCAGCCTCCTTGGGAACAACTTCCTTTTCCTAGAGGTTCTTTGAAATCTCTTGACTCAGGGTACTATTCAAGAGATGCCTGTGTCCCAAAGGGAGAAAGTGTTCTACTCCAGACTGTTTCTAGTGCCCAGAAAACAGGCCACTTGGAGACCTATTCTAGACCTCTCTCAGCTAAACTTTTCTAAAAGTGCCTTCCTTTTGGATGTTGTCCCTTCAGGTTCTGTTTCCTCCCTTGCTCCCTCAGGTCTGTATGTTGTCTCTGGATCTCAAGGATGCTTATCTTCATTTTCCGATCCATCCTGTTTTCAGGAAATGTTTTTGCATTTCTCTATTGCTTCTTGGCATTTTCAGCTCTTTGCTTTGCCCTTTGGCCTTTCTATTGCTCCACGGGTGTTCACCAGATGCCTTGCTCCTATGTTTGCTTTTTGAAAGGTTTGAGGGATCCAAATGTTTCCTTACTTAGATGACCTGTTGATTCAACCGTCCTCTCCAGAGACCTTTTTGCAAAGTCTTCATTTTCCTATTTTTCTTCTTCAGAGCCTGGGTTCACTGTAAATTTCAAAAAGTCTTCTCTGACTCTTTCTCAGGATCGTGTTTTTCCTGGGTTTGCAGGATTCAGACAGTGCCAATGCTTGCATCCTTGCCCCCTTCAAAGGCCTTAGCTCTCATTTCTTTCTTTCACAGTCTTCTTCCACTGACTTCCATTACCACCAGGGAGTTTGAGAGCTGTGGTTTTCATGGCATCCACCATTCCAATGCTTCCTCTGGCCACACTTCACATGAGAAAGTTTCATTGGTTTCTGAAGTCAGTGTGGCTCCAACATGCACATCTTCTAGACTTTGTAGTTCCTCATCTTCCTTGTCTCAGACAGAAACTTCACCGGTGGATTCAGCAATTGCTTGTGAATCCAAGGATTCCTTTTCATCCCCTTCTTCCCTCTCAGGAATTGTTCACAGACGTTTCAGACATGAGATGGGGGGGGAAACATTTGGCTCCCTAAAGATACAGAGAGTGTGGTTGCCTCATCAGCAAAAAGAGCACATCACTGTCAAAGAGATGAGAGCTCTTATGCTGGCTCTTCAGGCCTTTCATCCTCTTTTCTGTCCAGGTGTTTACAGACAATACCACAGTGATGTGGTATATCAACACACAGGAAGGAATGAGATCTTATCTTCTTTACCAGTTGGCATTTTTGGTAAGGGATCTTGCTATCAAGTATCAAGTGACTCTTCAGGCAGTTTATACTCCTTCCAGTCAGAGCACTGTGGCAGACACTCTGAGCAGGTCCTTAACTCAGTCTCATGAATGGATACTTCACAGGGATTTGTTTCTAGACATTATCCACCAGTGAAATACTCCTCAAGTGGATCTTTTTGTCTCCCCTCTAAACAGACAACTTTCTCTGTTTTGTGTCAGAGTCCCAGGTCCACTGGTATGAAGGTGGACACCCTCTCATTTTCTTGGAAGGGGATATTTCTTTAGGCATTCCCTCCCCTTCCTCTCATTCTGAAAGTCCTGTTCAGAATTCAACAGGATGCTTCCAAAATCTTGTTGGAGACTCCCTTTTAGCCGTGACAGCATTGGTCCCTCTACTTCTATATCTATCCAAGGGCAGTCATCACAATTTACCTTACAGGGTGGGCCTAATCACACAGGACAAGGGATCGCTCATCCATCCCCACCTGTCCACACTTCAACTGACACTGTGGGTGATAGGATTTTGATTCCTTATAGACACCTGTTTTCAGAGGACATGCAGGAGGCCAGGAAACCTACTACTAGGAAGTCCTACTTATCTAAATGGAAGAGTTTTTCTATTTGTTGTCTCTCTCGCAACCTGGCCTACTTACTGTGAATGTTCCTTTGGTTCTGCCTTATTTGTGTGAGTTGCTCAATGCTGAGTTGCCCTATTCTACTACTGTGGCACACATCAGCTATCTCTGCTTTGCTTCTCCTCCTCTAGCTTCTACATTTGAGGAGAAACAATTTCTTAAAGGCGTCCTTAATATTAGACCTCCCAGGAAGCCTGTTCTTTCTCCCTGGGATCTTAACTTTGATTTGAAGAAGTTGACTCATGCTCCTTTTGAGCCTTCTGCTTCAGCCTTCTTGCAGCATTGTTCCTAGAAGATTGTTTTTTTATTAGTTCTTACATCTGCCAGATGGGTGTCTGAATTGCAGGCCCTTATGGCTTGTCCTCCTTTTTTGATCTTTGATGAGGACAGAGTGTCCTTGCAAACTAACCCTTCTTTTACACCTAAGGTGGTTAATGAGCTTTCACTTAACCAGTCTGTTAATCTGCCTACTTTTTTCTCCTCTCCTCAAGATGACAGTGAGAGGGTGCAGCATACTTTGGATGTGCATAGGCAACTCAGGGTTTATTTGGATAACACTAAGACTATTAGCAAATCTGATCAGTTATTTGTTTATTTTCATCCTAGATCTTTGGGACTTGCTGTATCCAAGCAAACTATTTCTTCTTGGATTTCTTAGACAATTTCCTTTTGTTACACTCTTCATGGCAAGAGACTTCCTTCTTCAGTTAAGGCTCATTCTATTAGAGTTGTTGCTTCTTCTCGTGCTTTTTTCAAGGGCTTAGATAGTAACTCTGTTCTTGAAACAGCTACCTGGACTTTTGTGCATACCTTAACCAAGCACTGCAAGTTAGATGGTATCTCTAGAGCTAGGACTGGTTTTGCATTTTTTTTAGGGAAATCTTCTGCTTCTTCCCCCTCCCCAGTTTCCACTTGAGCTTTGGCACCTTCCCATATGGTAAAGAATACTACAGCAATGAATGTAAGGACATAATACAGTTGTGTAAAATCTTACCATAACGGTAGATGTCCTTGCCTTCACTGCTGCAGTATTTGCTCCCTCCATCTATCCCCTAGTCTCTTGCCTTCCTGGATGTACAGATTACCTCTTGGGTTCCTTGGACTGGTGTTCCTACTGAGGCAATCAGTTTTGTTTATGGTGGGCCTGAACGTTACCTTTATGTCCTATGCTCTGCAAGGAGCATTTGGGTGACATTCGTCATACCTCTTAAATAAGCAACAAGTAGTCTTTCGTAGACTGGCCTGACGTTCAGACTTCTGTGGCAGGGAATTTCATATGGTAAAGAATACTGCAGCAGTGAAGGCAAGGACATCTACCGTTATGGTAAGATTTTACACAACTGTACTTTTCTTTGTTTTATATTTTTGAAAAGGCACATTCAAAATAAAATATTTTTCGTATGCTTTTTTACTTTGTGTCTGCCAACCATTAAGTCTCAATCAGCTGTTCACCAATTTGCCCTCTGTTATGTTACAGACATTTTTATCCTATAGTTTCTGGAGGAGTGACCCAGTGAATGTTATTCTCATGGCAGCATACTCTTGGATGTCTGGGTATCAGCAGCATTTACATCATAATCTGTGGCCTCCATCCAAATAGACATAAAAGTTGGTTTGTTTTTTCCATCCCCTACCAAACATATCTTCTTACTACTGTTAACACTGTGCCAGGGTCACCACCCTAACAATGGCATAGGGTCTGGCTTCAGGCCCAACCTTGGGACATTTGTGTTTAAGGGCGGATCCTCATTACCCCCATACTGTGGAATACACAGTGATAACTAATAACAATAGTTGCACATTTGCCACCATGAGAGCTTGCTGTGCCTTTTAGTGTCTTCCCTGTAGCAAATCCATACTCTATGCATTTACCACATGCAGGCTACCATAAATAGCTTGGCAGGAATCAAATGCATATCATCAGCCCAAAATGCAGCATGTCTTGCCCCCTGTCTTCAGATGGGAGTCGTTAATGCCACTCATTCCTGCACTTCCTCATTATATCCTCCAGTGGCCAGGCCTTTATTCAGTTCAGAGTCACCTAGATCTCAATCAGGGCTATAGTGTGCTATACTACAGAGAAGCAGAGGTTGATTACAAGTAAAATATTGACTGAATTCCGAATGCTTTAGACTGCACATTTCAGGAGTTTTTCTAAGAAATTCAATTCTCATTTCATTAGAATGGTAATTCTAAAGAGCTGTGCTTATTAATGTTAACTTTTATGTTGTTGCCATGCATGTATAAGCACCAATAACCTTTATGTAAGACATACTAGGAAATACCTTTATTAGAAAATTGTTTAAGTGCTTTGAAATGTATTAAGTGCCTGTGATCCTTCTAACTTGATATGCAAATGATAATGTCATTTAGTTATTTTCAACTGTGGAAAGCACAAGTCAAGCAATAAACTCCCTTTCTTACAGAGATGAAATACATTTCATCACTTTTTTGTATTGCATGTATTTTGTAGATGAAGATGATTGTGAAAGTAACCCCTGTGTCAATGGAGATTGTGTAAATACTCAAGGATCTTACATCTGCCAGTGTCATACAGGTTTTCAAACTTCACCTTCTAGAACAGAATGCCATGGTAAGAATGTACAACTTTTTTTTTGGTCTTGCTACAGTAAAATGTAATTTTGAGTTTTGTATGCTTGTGAGTGTTTAATGAGATTCTTATTTAACAACCAACATCTTCCAGATGACCTGAACAAAAACATATTTAAATATAGTTTAACACAGTTAAGGAATGCACTTAATTTCTGTATCATGTAAGATAAAGCGCTTTAGAATAAAACTAGGTGTTATAATTAACTTTTTTCTCCATCTGTTGGTTTTTCCCTGCCTGTGATCATTGTGCTTAACCGCAAGCTCTGTTTAACAACAGACTGTGGTGTCACAAAAGAGGATTTTGATTTCATAAAATAAGTATGCTGAAAATGTAATTACATTTGAAGAGAGGTGAAATGAAAAATACATATTCATTATGATTGGTACATTATTAAGGAATGGGAGGAGCAACATACTCTCTCTCTCTCTATATATATATATATATATATATATATGTATGTATGTATGGGTCTACTTTGTTTAGTTGAATCTCATTTTACTGAATTTCATTTCACCCCGACCACTTCGCTGGAAACACAAATTACTGAAAACTCATTTCAACTGAATCTCATTTCACTGAACTGAACTTAGTATATATGGCACTGTGTAGAGTACCGTAAGGCAAGTAAAAGTTATATGCCCTTTTCCCCACTGTAGTGCGATCCTGGAGTTAGTATATATAGTTAGGGGGGGTGGGGAGCAAAGCCCCCCACATTGGGGGAGTGGGGGTATAGCCCCCACTTAGTTTGAGTACATATTGTCTTCTGGAGATCGTTAGTCATTGGTGTTGCAACTGTGTATGTCTATTGTTTAAAATGTATTGTTTTTAAGTTTTTGGTAAAATACAATATAAAACAAACAAGGTGGGGGTATGCCCCCATATCCCCCAGCCCTCCCACACACCCCATCTATATATACTAACTCCAGGATCGCACTAGAGTGTGGAAAAGGGCATATACCTTTTATTTGCCTTACGAGATTCAGCGAAACAAAGTAGACTCATATATATTTTTTATTAAAACTTTTGGGTTTGGTGTTAGAACACACCTTCTTTAGATATGGGTCGGAATGGTACCTGCAGATTAAGGGTAGAGCTATGGGAGCAACTTTTGCTTCCATGTATGTGGACCTGTTTATGGGGGTTTATGGAGGAACAAATGATTTATCAACAGAAGGAATTTACACCAGAGTTACTGAGGTGGAGAAGGTATCTGGACGACTGCTGGGTAATTTGGCAGGGCACTGTGGATAGGTGGCGACAGTTTGTCAATTTTTTGAATCAGAATCAATATGATATATTTTCAGTGGTAAATTGGAAGAGAAAAGTATTGAATTTCTAGATGTTATGGTTACTAAGGCTAATGATGGCGTGGTACATACCAGCCTATATAGGAAGCCTTTCACCAAGAACTCTTTATTGAGGGCAGATAGCAACCATCCACAGCGCATTATCAATAATATTCCCCAAGCTCAATTCAAAAGACTTAAGCGTATATGTAGTCAATCCGATGATTTTCAGACACAGGCCGAACAGATGAGGTCTAGATTTTAGGCAAGGGGCTATAAAGCTAGACAAGTTGATAGAGCCCTAAGTATGGTGGACTCCGGTACTAGAGAACAATTATTAATGGGGGTCGAAAGGCCACAGGTTGAAGGGAATCAAGTCATCAGGTTCATGACTAAGTTTGGAAGCAATAGCTTCAAAATAAAAGACATAATACAACGACACTGGCACATATTGAAGACCGACAGGTTTTTGGACACAATAGACTCACGGTGTTCCTTTGGATATAGGAGAGGGAAGACCATAGGTGAAAGTTTAGCTAATTTCAAGAAGAGTCATAAAAAAGTTAGAGACAATCAAGCCAGCAAAATAATGGGCAGTACATATTGTGGTCATTGTGTCCACTGTAAGGTTGTCTCAAAATCCAAATGATTCACGTCTATAAATACACCTAAGTTATATGATATTAGACACTTGATTACTTGTAGTAGTGAATGGGTCATATATGGCGGTGTGCCATTGTGGGGCTTTTTATGTGAGGCAGACCTCTTTATCTTTTCGACAGAGAATAGCATTACATATAAGCGATATCAATTGTAAAAGAGTACAGAGTGCCCTGTACAAACACACTCAAATGCATGTAGGAGCACACTTTATTTTTCTGGGTTTCGATCAGGTAGTAGGAAATAATTTAACGTTGATCAGTAAACATAGGATATTAACAGAAAAAGAAAGGAAATGGATAGTGTATTTAGGACCTTTATTTAAACCAGGTTTAAATGACCATTGGTAATACTATTTAGGGCACAACATATGTAAGTTAGGGTGCTAGTTGAATTTATAATGTATTTAGGTAGTTATATACATTATGGTACCTACAGTTTTTACTGTAATATGTGGTACGGTTTTTGTGTCTCAAAAATACCATAACTGAATTTGTTAACTATAATGGTGTCTTTAATTCATGCTGATTGCAAGGGGTATAAATATATCACTGTTCCCTACTTGCAATACACACTGATGACACCAGGGGGCGAAACCTAGGTTTGTGTATTGTGTACTTTGTTTTTATGTGAGCCGGACATTAAATCTATGGCAGTACAAAGCCATGTTTCTGTTTGGAGTTCCTTTTATTTTTATTTTCATTAAAATGTTATATACTCATTTTGGGTCTTTGTATGTTGGTTGGTGCTGGACATTGGGGAGTGTGGTATATATAGATGTGTATATATATATATATATATATATATATATATATATATATATATATATAGATGTGTATATATATATATATATATATATATATATATATATGTATGTGTGTGTGTATATATATATATATATATATATATATATATATATATATATATATATTTATATATATGGTTTACCTTTGAATGTGTGAAAGCACATTCGTCGAACGTGCACATCCGCGACCCGTTTACGTGGAAACCGAAGTGCCAACTTCCTGCAGTGTCGAATACATATTGACTTTTGACATTTCCAATTGCTCCACCTTAGAAACAAGTGCTACCATGGGTCAAAAACGGGGCGAGAGTTTGGAATTTGGCGCTTTGGTTTTCGCGGTTTCGGAATTTCGCGGTTTGTAGTTCGCTGCAACAGTTTAGAAGATGTTGCAGTCGAACATTCAAAGGTAAACATATATATATATATGTGTGTGTGTGTGTGTGTGTGTGTATGCAATATGAATGGAATTTTGCAAACTTGTTACATTTGCTCAAGTATTAATTTGTATGTCAATTGTTATTTAATGTGGTTGTGATTTGTTAAAAGCTTTTTACCAAGAATGTATAGTGTATCTTGAAGCAACATTTACCCATATGTTCTTTTAGCTATGACACGAATCTTGATGGTGACACAGAATTTATAACTTTTTAAAAGGCTTCCTGAGACTCTGTTAGTGAAACTGTAGAAAAATAATTGGGCTGACGTAGCTCATGTGCTGTACTGAACACCAAGAAACTAAAAACTACACAGTTTTAATTCTGAACACTTAGGCTGTAGCACATATATTGACAGGGAGCTATAAGAAGCGTACATGCTGAAATGAGCCATTAGCAAAGATGAACAGTTACGAAGTGTATTTTGTTAGACGGCGTTGGTGTACATAAGCATACTACTCACTGGGTATGTGGAGAGGCACACCTGAAAAAGAATGCCAGTATGTTGTAGATTTGTACTGATAGTGCCTAGTTAGGGTGGCACATTTAAAGGCAGCATTAAAGTTGTAATGAAAACAGGACGAAAATTACTATTATAGACAGAACATTTTGGCAAAAAATAACAAATGATGAATGTGTATAAATATATAATCAGCACCATACAGAAAGAAAATATGTGAAATTTTTTTTGTTTAGTCCATTTTTTCCCTCCTGCAGCTATCAGCTGCCACCAGAGCCCCTCCTCATCCAACAGTCTATGGGGCACTCCTTCATACCCCCAGACTTTCTCGGACCCATGCTTGGGACCATTGAGGAGATCAAGGCATCTAAATACAGTGTCATTATGCTACTGGGTGGTAAGTTCTTTATGCCCTAACTGCCCTGTTTTTCCCTGTGCATACACATGTAGTCCCTATGGGCAGACATGCAGTGTTGCATATTGGCCAGCCTCTCTGGCGACTCAGTCATTGCCCCCCCCCCCCATATTTCCCATCTATTGGCAATGCCCGTTTACATATCCTCAGCCTCCACTAGGAATCCATACAAGGTGCATGCAGGTGCACCCTCTCTCTTCAGAAGAGATATGTTCATCCTTCCCCTGCCTTGTCTCAAAACATGTGAGATGCCATTTGAACCCCACAGCATAATACCAGAGGATATGTGAAAGTTACTGAGGTGTGGAAAATCCACAAGTGAACTGAAAACAAATCTTAAATAAGTCAAAAAGAAAAAAAAACAGTTCTGTGAATGAATTGATGAATAGATGTCAAGCCAGTAAAAATAAGCAAATTATATGCATGATACATGATACAAAAGCTTAAGATCATAAAAATTATAAGACCAGATCAGGGATTGCCCAACAAAGTACTGTTATATATGTGATTATATGTGAAGTAAATGGTACCTGTGTCCCATGTGTTTTACTCAGCATGTTTAGTAAAGTTTCCTGATAAGTCTGCATCATGTTTAAATATCTTCTCAATCATCTTGACAAGGTGTTTACTTACTTGTGTACATATACAGTATGTACCAGAGGGAGACTAAAGATAAAGTCAAGCATTCAGGAAGGATGAGAGGAGGAAGAAAGTTCTGTCAAATGAAAATTTAGATAAGCCTAAGTGAAAGGCAAATATATAAAAAATGTTTTTTGTAGTAGTACTAGATTTGTGATTTCTGTGGACTATTGTCATGGCAAGGATGAAAATATTACTCTAAATACAGTACCAGCAGAAAATGATTGATTTCAACAATTGGCTAAGTTTCTGGTGTCATTTTAAGGGGATCTAGTATCTGTCTGCCTGGGATGACATGATTGACAGACCTCGATGCTTTGCCAGAGATTGCCTTCATCTGTCACCCCTGGGCTTCCGGATACTGGCCAAGGCTTTTGCCACCTCTATAGTGCCTTTTTAGGTAGTGTTCCAGAGACCAAATTACCTCCGTAACAGCTACAAACAAATGCAGTCTGAGGGTCATGCTGCCCAATGTTAGAAGTCTAATTCTCAAAATGCAATGGCTCAAAGCACTCCTTAAAATGGAGAACTTCGACATTTGTGCTATAGCAGAGACCTGGTTCAAGGCAGCAGAAAGCACCCTTGCACTACCAGGCTGTAACTCATTCCACACCTTTCGACCCCAGAACTTGGAACAAAGCTCCAAAGGTGGTGGTGTTTCCATATTCATAAAGGAGGCGCACACCTCCAGACTGGTAGCCCAACATAATGCGTCAGAGATACTTAGGTTCATAGGTAGGTACTAGGCTATTGGCCCTAGGGCCTATATAAGCCTAGCCAAAGGTACCCTGGCTTTTGCCACCCAAGAAAATTATTTTCCTGTGACACTGTCGAGCAGAGCCACAGAAGTGATCCTCGGGATGAATTTCCTATCTCTCATCCAGTCATCAAGATTTTTCTTGAAGAGGGGCGTGGCCAAGGATGAACACAGGATAGCAGCAGATTTCTTCAGCTCCACCAATTTCATTACATTGACAGGAATTAATTACTTAAAAAATTAATTCTTGAAGTAATTTTCTTTCTAAATATGTTTGTTTTATATAGTTCTTGAACTATATCTAAAAAAGAAAGGAAATCTTAATAATATTCCTGTCAGAAATTACTTTGGAAATTTTCCTGTCAGTTTATCAGTCTGAAATGATTTCCAGTAAGACAAATTCTCAAGACTCCAGCATCAAGAAAGAACTTCAGTCTCTGATAATTATAGTCCAGCAACTTACTGCTAAGATGGATAAAATGGATACTAAAATAGACACTTTCATAGAAAAACTACAAAACAAATAGACTTGTTACATATGGACCTGCAACAACAGAAGATCCAGATGACAGGCATAGAAGAAGCTGTGAATGACATGGAAAATAAAATACAAGAACAGGAAATCAACATTGAGTTTCTGCTGAAACAAAATACACATTTACAAACAAAGCTGGATGACCTGGAAAATAGATCTAGGCGCAATAACATTAGGATTTTTGGACTGCCAGAAAATATTGAAGGTAACAATATTACTTCTTTTTAACAACATGGCTCCCTAAAACTTTAGATTTACCAGAAGCATTCTCTTTTGGTATCGAAGAGCACATAGATCTATAGCTAATACTAACTCTAACAAAAACTATCCTAGATCAGTTATAGTTAGATTTCTATCATCTTTGATAAAGAGATGGTTCTTAAATCTGCTTGGGCTAAAGCTCCTGTTAAGTTTAATGAGACAACTATGCTTTGACAATGACTATTCTTCCATGGTAATTACTAAAAGAAAAGTTTTTCTGCCACTAATAAGGGAGCTTAAAAGCACAGTTTAAAACATACCTTCTGTTTCCTGCCAAGCTTAAAATCTTCCTTCCTGATGGTCCTAAGGTCTTGATGATTTAGACTCTGCTTTTACTGTTTGTCAAAGAAAAAGGATTTTGGATAAAATAGAAGAAATGGAATGGGCTAGTTCTTCATTAAAGAGATTGGCAACTGAAGCTTCCTGGAAGACTTCAGAGAAGAAGAAGAGACTAAAAAACAAATGATTTGTTATATGTTTTTTTTTCTCTCTCATCATTTTAGTTCATTATTAATCTTTTTGAATATAGTTCCTGCATTTCCAGAAAGCCACAAATATTTTGGAAAAGATTTAATCACAAAGTTATTCTCTATGTGCAAAGAAATGTTTTGTTTCATAACCAGTCAAAATGCCTGAGGATTTAATGGCAGGCTGTGACTCGATTTGTTTTTCTTTCTGAAAAAAGTAAGGTTAGTAATTTGATACTTTTTTTATCTTTACCTTTTTTTCCTTCTTCTTTTATTATTTTCTTTGTTTAAACAATGACATTCTATTTAGATTATGTAGTGGGTAAAGGGCAGGGAGAGAACAGTAATGAAAATATCATTAATAGAATAATAACATATTTATTTCTTGTAAAAGTTTATAAGTTCTTCAAATGCTATTTCTAATTATACTTTCTTGATTATACTGCTTATGCTTGTTTGTAAATAATCTGTCATGCTTAACTAATAATAATCAGAACTAAATAAGAGTAAATAATGTTTTATTTTTAACTCTATTAATATAAACAGTAAGTAACATTCCATTGTATATACTTCTTACAGCTTTCTCTTACACTTTTTTATTTCTGCCTCACTCCCTTTTATTTTCTACTCTCTTTTCTTTTCTTTATTAATATATAGAATGCTTTTGACTGTGTGGGCACAGTGAATAATAGGATTTGTATGAAAATTGAGTTGGGAGAAGAATGCTGAATTTTATTGCTTGTTGGTAATTTTGAGTTTAATTTCACTTGCATAGAGGCTGTGATGATCTGTGGAATACATTGTGGAGGTTCTGTCATGTTTAGATGCATTTACACTGCTAAATGAATGTTTGCCACAAGTTTTAATAAGTTTCCTGCCAAAATGTTAAGAGAGACAATCTGGGATGTGGGCTGTCTCATGCACAGTGTCCATGAGTTTCCTCAGAATCTTCAAATCACAGAATTCTCACAGAGAAACTGAAAGCAGTTAGTATAAACATTGACAAGGTTATCACACTGACACACCACAGATTCAGGAAAAATACTCTATTCATAAAATGTGTCAGTTATGATGAGTTTAGATGATGTAGTTTCTTGTAGCAAGTAAATATCTTATTTTAGAAGGCATAAAAATGAAACATTTATTTAAATGTTTTTGAAAATCTACTTAACAGTAGCATAATAATCTGTGTTAAAAATTTGTGTCCCAAACATATACTTTACTATAACTCATTTAATTCATCTGATTGACAAGCATAAATAATCTTATAACTCTATTCTGGAAGAAATGTCATGTGATATATTTTAAAGCAGTAGGTTAGCATGATTGTAAAATCTGGTTACCAATGTGTGTTTGCTGTGCATTATTTTGTGTGAAGCGGACAGATTTGTTCTGGGACAGCAAGTGGGATGGTGCTCTGCAGGCACGGCTCAGTGAAATCAGATGTGTGTGTGTGTGTGTGTGTGTGTGTGTGTGTGTGTGTGTGTATGTATATATATGTATGTGTATATGTATGTGTGCGTGTGTGTGTGTGTGTGTGTGTGTGTGTGTGTGTGTGTGTGTGTGTGTGTGGGTATGTGTGTGTGTGTATATGTGTGTGTGTATATGTATGTGTGTGTGTCTGTGTTTATGTGTGTGATGGCTTTTTTTAGGTAATAACGAGGTGTTTCTGAGAATCTGCATAACTATGCAATATGATTTATAATAATTTTATGAATACAATATTTTACTCTATTGACAATAATGAGTTTAAGTAAATGCTCATATACAAACAATTCAAGATTTTTGGAAGCTGTTGATAGAATTCACATGACAGAAAATAGATGCATCTTAATGCATGTAATGTCTGAATCATATTAGCCAAAGTTTTTGATTTAAATGAATGTTAGAACATAATTTTCTCTCCTCTTGATTTCTAACATTAAGATTATTTGAATGCTATTAGAATACAAGTGTTATATATTACATAGATCTATATAATAGTATGAACAGTTTTAAAAAAAAAAAAAAAAAGTTTATTTTAGTTTATATGATGCTGTTTTACCAAATGTGTAGTTTTGTCTTGATAGATAATTGAATTGAAAACTGTTAACCTCAGTTAAATATAACTAGTATTAAATTGATAAGGTGGTAGCTGAGGTACTGCTGCTTAGGGTAGGGGGTTAACTTGAGTAGTAAATACTGCTCTAAGTTGGAGTTTTCAACTCCAGGCGGGATGCAATGTTTAATCCTTACATTATTTTCACTTGTTCATTGTTATATGTATATAGTTTTGACATCCACAATATATTTTGTACACTCATTGTCACTACAAACAAAATTGAATCCTATACAAAATCCCATAAGAGATTTAATAAATACAGCTATGTTTAAAGGTACACCTAAAGAGGAGATGTAACATTATTTATCTTGTTATTTGTTATTTCGATCATAAGATTCTTGAGTTTTAAAAATGCCAAATGACATCTTTAAAAGGAATTTCTTTAAACATTAATGGATTGAATAATCCGTGTAAAAGGGCAAGCCTAATAAGATACATTAATCTACACAAGGCCAATCTAGTCTTCCTGCAAGAAACCCATCTCTTGAAAAAAGATATTGATAAACTAGCCACTAATAAGTATACAGTATTGGTTAGTTCAGAGCACACTCAGAAAAAAGAGGAGTGGCTATTTTATGGAATAAAAGTATGCCCATTCCTAAAACCATTAAGTCTTATCAGGATGACAAAGGAATGTTTTGTATGGTTACAATACAAATTAATGGGAAGACTTACACTTTAATTAATGTATATTGGATACCTGGAATTGGTATTAATACAGTGAAACATCATATTGATAAGATCATATCATTCTCTGTAGGGGATATTATTTTAGCTGGTGATTTTAATTGTATACTACATGAAAGTGATACTACCACTATAAAGAAAAGAAGAATTACATCTAATGCAAAACATTTAAATGATTTTGCTAATTCTTATCATTTGAATGATATTAATAATCAGATAGAGTCAAAATCATTACCATACACATTTTTTCTAACAGATACAAAACTTATTCAAAAATAGATAGGGTCTTTATTTCTAACCAGATGGTAACAGATTTAATTAATTCCAAAATCATTTCATGTCCTATATCTGATCATAACTCAATTGTTTCGAATTCATGATAAAAATACTCATAATGTTCAGATCAAAAGGATACCAGCATACTTAACTCAGCTAAAGACTATAAAGAATATATACTTTCAGAAGTACAACATTTTCTAGACATAAATAATACTCCTGAAGTCTCCATTGTCTATGTTTGGGATGCCTTAAAATCATATCTATATGGACAAAGTATCAGATGGTATATTAACAAAAGGAAATCTTGGGATAAGGAATTGTTAGATATTCAAAGTAAACTAGACTCTTATAAACATAATAATAAAGAAAATATTATGGACAAGAAAGTTATTGAAGAAATAAACAAACTAAATGAGAAATACAAAGAAATTTTAACTCATAAAGTTAAAATAACTTTAGAGAAATACAAGTTTTTGTCTTATTCAATAAGCCCCAAATACTTACATAGACTTAAAATAAAACAAAAGATTGAATAAACAAAACCATATCAAAGAAATCTTTTCTCTAAGGAAAAAGAAGAATGTTTCTAGTATACCAGAAATACTGGATGAATTTAGAAATCACTTTCACAAGATTAACCATAACAACATTAACATGGAACCTAAAGATAAAATAAAGGAGTTTATAACCACAAACATGAATAAAAAGCTTAATAAACAACAGATTAAACTATTGGACAAGAGTATTTCATATACAGAAGTTATTACACAAATAAATAAGCTTAAATCAAACAAAGCACCGGGTAATGATGGTATTATACCAGAGATATATAAAATCCTTTCTAAAACTACATATTCATTAATACATAAGGTTTTTATTCTGGCCCAAACTGAGTTAATAACCCCCATCTTGGCAATATACATTTATTTCACCAATTTTAAAACCTAATAAAGATCCAACTAGATGTTCTTCATATCGACCCATCTCATTACTTAATGTTGATTATAAAATGTTTATGAGTATTTTTGTTGATAGATTGAAGACAATTATCCCGGCATTATAGACATAGATCAGACGGGCTTCATTGTAAATAGAAATACTTTGATAATATAAGAAGAACTTTAACATTAATTGATTTTGCAAATAGGAAAAGAAAGATTTAACACTTATTAGTCTTGATATAGGTTCAGCATTTGATTCAGTAAGTTGGGACTATCTGTTTACCTTACTGAAATGCACAAATTTCTCTGATGCATTTGTAAATTTAATTGAGCATTTATACAAAGGAACGCTGGCTTATATTAAGGTAGGAACATATGTTTCACAAAAATACCCATTCTTAAAGGTACAAAGCAAGGATGTCCACTTTCTCCACTATTATTCACTTTAGTAATGGAGCCTTGGGCTAATTTGATTAGAAACAGTACT
This sequence comes from Protopterus annectens, assembly GCF_019279795.1. Classification (NCBI taxonomy): domain Eukaryota; kingdom Metazoa; phylum Chordata; order Ceratodontiformes; family Protopteridae; genus Protopterus; species Protopterus annectens. The sequence continues at coordinate 1,063,541,641 of NC_056739.1, forward strand.
GACATAGAGGGTTTTGAAATAGAAGAAAATACAACATCAAAATTCAACTTTTGCAGATGATGTTCTAATTACATCAGCAGGATCTAATTCTTCTATGCAGTCTTTATTTGATAAAATGATGAATTTTAAAAGTATTTTTGGTTTAATATTCAATGAAGGAAAAACTAAAATACTACCTATATATACACGAAAAAATACTCTCATTAGTGATTTTACTAAATATGTACCCAACTCAGGTCAGATAACTTATTTAGGTATAATACTATCTAAAGATATTAAATCTATTATATATAATAACTATAATACCTGTTTTCTTAATATACAAAATCTTTTTAATACCTGGAATAATATGTTTTTTACTATGGAGGAGAGATTTACAATTATTAAAATGATAATATTCCCCAAGATTTTATACTTAATACAATCAATAATACTTTCACCTAACTATCAAGAAACTGAATACACTAATGTTAAATTTCTTATGGGCACCTAATAGACCTAGGATTGCATTAAAGAAACATACTAATAGCTGGTCTCAAGGGTGTATTTCTTTTCCTGACTTTAATTTATATATTATCTCTTCTATTATAAAAGTTATTACTTTATTAATAGATCGGTCATATGTCGCAAAATGGAAAGATTATTGGGAGCTAATTAGTATGCACTTCATGAAAATCTCCTTAACACATAAAAATATGATTATAAATAACTCCATGTTGTGGTTTCCAAAGGAATTTTGTACTTCACCTATTACACCTAAACATATGGTCTGTTACCCATTAAATATTATTATTGGTTATCGTAACTTTATATTCATGCACCCTAAGTATAGGGAATGGAATTTTATTGTATTCCCTATAATTTATACTCAGGGTATGCTTATGTCATCTACTTCTGAAGGAGCTCATTTAGCTATAGATAATAATCTAAAGTACTGGTATCAGCTGATATCTGATAATAAAGTTAAAAATCTAGATTTCTTAAAACAAGAATTTGATCTAAGAGAAACTTGCTGGTTAGAGGTTCAGATCTTTAGACAACATCTCATTGATAGAATAGATCTAATGTCTATAACAGTTGAAGAATCTATTCCAAAACTGATTGATTACTTGATAATAAATTTACAGCATAAAGTTTCTGATAAAGGTAAACTTTCATATATACATAAAGTTATCAGACAAGAAACTTTTTACAATGTAGATTCATACTGGAATTATTTCACCTCTATTAATGGGGACCCACCAACTCAACAAGATAAACAATATATATTGGAATCTGCTTATAGAACTACATCTTCCATTGTCTGGAGACTTTATACATGGAAATTTTTACATAGATCTTTTTATACACCTTTGATGATGAATAAAATTAATAATAAAGATAATCTATGTAAGAGATGTAATGTAGAAATTAATGCTGACTGGGCTCATATGTTTTATGACTGTATGAAGTTGAAAGAATACTGGAAGTCAATTAATGAATTTTTGCAGGCTCTTTTTACAGATAATTTCATTATTTCTAAGTCTCTTATATTATTCAACACACCTGTACCTCAATGTGTTAAAAGATTAAGCTTCCCTTGTTATGGTCTATCCTAGCAGTGGCTAGGAAAATAATAACTAGAAATTGGATTTCAGATACACCTCCTTCGTTCAATGAATTTAAAAATGTTATGAATATAATGTGTCATATGGAAATAAGCACAATTAGAATGAGAACAACTAGAAAAACATCACATTTTATTGTATGGGATAATTTACAAAATTTGTTAAAAAAATTCTAATTTCAATAGCACAGTATTTTAGTTTAATTAATTGATCTGATTGTAGTGGATGTCTTTGTAAATACTTTAGTTGTTTTGTTGAATATTATAATAATACCTATTTTTAATTATTTGTATAAAATTGTTATGATATTTCTCTTATATGTTAAAACAATAAACTTGTTTTGAAAAAAAAAAAAAAAGATTTTTCTTGAAGAGTGCTAATGAGGAGCTTTGTTTGATATAGATAAGTAGTTTGTTCCAGAGTATGGGAAGTCTCTGGGACAGGAATCTATCCCTCCAGCATGTTCTGTTTATTGTGGTGACGAGGTTTTGGTCCCTAGAGCGTGTAGCTCGTAGTGATTGGGATTTCTTTAAGTGGAGCATGTCTAAAAGCTCTGGGTTTGACATAGCTTTGTGTGTTAGGCAGAGATCGCCTCTGAGTAGGCGATATGCAATGGAGTAAAGCTGCAGTTTTTTGAGACGGTCTGCATAGGGCATCTCTGAGGCCGGTAATCCTCTTTGTGAGGTATTTCTGTGGCCTTTCCAGTTGTTGTAGATGTCTTGTGAGGTACATACCAAAAGGGGCTTTGTACTCTATAATGGGTCTAATGAGTGACGAGTAGAGGGGAACAATGACCTCTTTTTTCCTGGATGAGAAACCTTTTGTGATGAGGTGTGCCACATAGAAGGTGCAGCTAACATTGGGTAAGATGGCGATTCAGGTCATAGCCTGTTATAGGAACTCAACCATGTCCCCAGACACACTCCATGTTCCTAAGCACCCTGGAGAATATTAGGGTCCCACCTAACACTCTCATACTGGGCGACTTCAACTACCCGTCCATTAAGTGGAAAAACTACTCATGTACCAATACACTTGCCCAACGTTTCCTGGAATTCATTAATTTCAATGCCCTGGACCAGCTTGTTCTTACCCCCACTAGAGATAGCAACATCCTTGGCCTGGTCATTACTAACATGGATGACTGTTGCTCTACACCAATAGTCAACTTCTACCTGGTTAGATTCGACCACAAACTAATCACCTTGGAAATCCACATGCCTCCCAACCCCCCACCCCACAAATGTAACCACCACGAAAAACTTCTCCAAAGCTAACTTTGGGCTCCTAAAAACAGAGGTGGCTAGCTTCACGGCACCCATACAAAATGGAGAATAGTGGTATGACCACTGAATCATATAGCAATGCACTGTACAATCACGTACACAAATGCATGGATCTTGCCATACCCAATGGAACCAAGACGCTCTGTTTCAAAAAAAAAACAAAGCCAATCTGGTGGTCCCCTGCCATAAGCAAACTCTAAAACAGAAGGAGGAAACTGATGGGGAATTTGGTGAAGTCCCAAGACTGGAAAAACTCCCTTATCAGCCTCAATAAAAAGTTGAGATCCATCATCAAATCCTCTAAAGCTAGCTGTGAAAACAGAATTGCAGCAGATAGTAAAGACAACCACAAGGCCTTCTATAGTTATGTAAAGAATCTCCACGGCAATACCCAGATTTGCTCTGAGCTACTGCACAATGGTACCTCTTATACCGAGCCAACAGATATTGCCAGTATACTGGCCGACAGATTCAGTGCCAACGTTATCCCCCCCCCCCCAAGGACCAATCTCAATACTAGTAGATTGCCGGGCACCCAGTATTACTGCTACACAGGTTAAAACAGCACTGTCCAAGGCCAAGAATACAGCTTCTATGGAACCTGACAATATCTCGGCTGTGTTCTACATGTACTACAGAGTGAACTGGCACCTCAACTGTGTTCCCTGTTCAATTACAGCCTCACCTCAGGCATTGTCCCTACTGAATGGTGCACTGCTATAGTCATCCCTCTCCATAAAGGAGGAGTGACTACAGACCCTGGGAACTATTGCCACATTAGCCTGACAAGTCTGATATGCAAAGCTATGGAACACATCATCATGTACCTAATAAGCAAGGATACAGGGAATCTCCAAACTCTGGATCCCACACAGTTTGGTTTTGTGAAGGGTAGATCATGCCTGCTCAACTTGGTCGACTTCTTTGAGTCAGTCACCAGAGCTGTGGATGAAGACAGGGTGCTTCATACAACCTACCTTGATCTGGCCAAGGCCTTTGATATCATTCCCCACTCAGAAATCATAGAAAAACTCACTAAGCTAGGCATCAGCCCCTATATCACTAGCTGGGTTGCAAAGTGTTTCAGTGCGAAAGTAGCTGACTCCAAGTCAGACTGCCAACCAGTCACGAGTAGAGTCCCACAGGGATCGGTCCTGGGTCCTCTACTGTTTGGTATCTACTTCTCAGAAGTTCAGGCCAACACGACGGGACTCTGGTTGACAAAGTTCACAGACGATTGCAAGTTGGGAGCCATTATTAACTCCCCAAGTGATGTTGACATCTTACAGAAAGGCCTCACTGAGACCAATAACTGGTGTTAGAACCATGGCCTTAAGCTCAATGCCAAAAAATGTGTCATCATCCACTTTGGGAAAAAAACAGTTCCCATGAATTACTACATCGATGGTAGTCCACTAAACACAGAAGATGTTATAAGAGGTCTGGGAACACAGGTTAACAGCAACCTCTCTTTTGACCACCACATTGCCACTGTGGTCAGAAAGTCCTTCTATGTGGTACATCTCATTACTAAGGGTTTTGCATCCAGGAAGAAAGAGGTCATTTATTGTCTCCCTCTACTCTTCCCTCATTAGGCCAATCATCGAGTACAATGCCCTATTTGGTATGTACCTCAATAGACACCTGCAACAACTGAAGAGGCCACAAAAGTACCCCACAAAGAGGATCCTTAGTCTTAAACACTTGTACTATATGGACAGACTCAAACTCCAACTATTCTCTGTCTCATATCGCCTACTTAGAGGCAATCTCTGCTTGACTTACAAAGCAATGTCTGACCTAGCTCTGTTAGAAATGCTACATCTAAAGAAATCCCAATCCCTCCGCACCACATGCTCCAGAGACCTCAACCTCATTACCACAATCAACAGAATGTGCTGGAGGGACAGGTTCATAACCCAGAGGCTGCCCGTGCTATGGAATAGACTTCCCATACATGTCAAACAGATTGCCTCACTGGCCCTCTTCAAGAGAAATCTTGATGAGTAGATGGGAAATAGAAAATTCACCCCGGGGATCACTCCAGTGGCTCTAATCAACAGAGGCACTGGGAACTAAGGTTGGGTGGCACAATGCCAGGGTAATCCTATGGGCTAGGCTTGTAAAGGCTCCAGGGCCATTAACCTAGTACACACCTATGAACCTATGTGGTGAGTTATGAAAGGCATTAATTATCTGCATAAACTTACACAATAAAATGAAAGTAAAAACAAATTTCAGAAATGTGAAACTAAATTGAAGTGACTGTTATAGATTTGATGTTGTCAATTTTCATTCTATCCTCAGATGTTAGTTTTGGATCTGTACCTCAGATCCTACTCAGCTATTACTAAAGCTTGTGGTAACCAAAAAGCTCTTGAGCTTCTCCCTTACCCGTAATGCACCTAACATACTCCAGGTCTCATCTGCCACTTTTCATGAAAACATGTGGTCAACTTTAACTCTCGAATTTCATTCAGCTAAGTGCAGTTTCTTCTCTTTAAATCTCTTAAATTCCTCTTTATATATTATTTCCTTATCCTCTTACAGTATCATAAGTCTTTTTTTACCACTGTTGGTAGATTTTTTCCCCTTTTTCCTCGTTATTATGCACAAACATGTAGTCTTAATACCATTTTTGGTATTCATTATTCGTTCCTTTTTCTTCCTTGAGAGATATATATATATATATATATATATATATATATATATATATATATATATATATAAAAGATCTTTTTCTGTATTACTGTTAGTTTGTTATAGTCGCCGGCATGTCTGAGAAAGGACTTAAGGACTTTCCAGTTTTAAAAAGCATCTGAAGTGTGGACACAAATTGCCATTTCCAGATGCTTATATGCTTATACTCCTTTGTGTGTGTTGTTTACACCCACAGCATCTTCAGGAGGATTGTTCCATTTGCAAGAATTTCAATCCCAGGACTCTTGTAGATAGGAAAAATAAAGATATCCTCAAAGGTTTATTGCAATCTTCTTTTGGTGAAGCTGTCGCTGGGGCTTAAGCCCCCAAAATTAAAGTTAAGGAGTCTATGTCAGAGTTTCCAAAGCCTTCCACGTCACCTCCATCTTTGAAGTCATCAAGGAAAAGATAGAAATCAGATCCAGGAAGATCTCAAAGTTCCACCCTTTCAGATCCAAAAAAGAGGAAACTAGTATGGCCTACGTCCTCGGATCCAACAAAGAAACTTACTAAACCAACATCTTTGGACCTGACTATTACTCCAAGCACTAGGTATTCTCCTTCTTATGATCCTGTGCTTTCCAGAGTCCCTTCCCCTTTTTTTGGAAAGGCGCCGATCAAAGTCACCTTCCCTTGACTCGTCTTGTTTGTCCAGGATTTTGACTGAGGAAGATGTGGCCAGAATGATGAGGAAGTTTCTCTCTGCACAGATCCAGATGGTTGTTTTCCTGGCTCCTAACCCCTTGGGTCTGGAGGCCTATCCATCTACCACACCACCACATCTTACTCCTTCTCTGTTCCTTTTGGCTTCTTCAGAGTCGCTGTATCTGAATCTTCCAGGTCCGACTGTCTTGGATCCGAAGATAACTTTATCTTCGGATCAGAAGCTAACTCTTAGTGTACTTGCTCCGACATCTTCGGCTCTAGATCATTCTTGGAGCCAAGGTTTCGTTGCCAGATCTGAGGCAATGAAGTCAACGCTGAGGTTTTTCGGAGCCATCTTTGTGCCTTGGTGCTTAGGCACTGTATAGCTTGACTTCAATTTCCTCCTTGGGGAGATTGCTTTCAGGGCAGGAGAAGACAGTGGTCCAGAAGCCTACCTTCTCAGCGCCAAGGTCAACCTTCTTTCTGGAGTGGTTTGTCTTCGAAGTAGTGAAGAGGGTGTTTTCTGCTCTGATAGTACTGAAGGATACAACCCCCTCAGATCTTAAGCCTAGTTCCCAGATGTCTATGCGCTTGGATCTTCAGCACTCTATGCCACAGGGACAGCCAGCCCAAGAATTCCAGACCACTGAGCAGGGTTTCACAATCTCTTCCGACACTTCCCCGAAGATCCCATCGAGGAAGTCCCTAGGAAGAGAAAGTGCAAGAAAAGGCACTTGGACTCTCCACAAGAGTCAGTCACTGAGGATATGGATTTTGATGAGGGTGAAGGGTCCCCACAATCACCTCCAGAAAATATCTCATTTGGTAACATCCTTGAGATCCTTAAGCAGAGAGGTGGTTGGAACTTCAGCAACACTTCGCCAGAGGAATCAATATTTCTGGAGGCCTTTGGAGCTGGCCCATCTACCTCCTGGGTTACTCCACCCACCGATGAGTTAATTAATTTGGTCTCTCTGTGGATGTGTAAATAGACTGACTTAGTTGAGCCATTCCCTAAGATTATGGTTACACCTATCGGGAAGGAATTTTGGAGTAAGCGGGTGCCCGTGGATACCATGGTTATGGCAGTGGCCACCAAGAAGGAACTTTCCGATCAAAGTTCCTCTGTACATCCCCCAATAGGAAGTCTAGAGTGATGTTGGTTTGGGAAGCATGTCTATGCTTCAGCGACCTTCACTGTTATGTTGCTGAACTATTTGGCCCATTTTACTAGGTTACAAAGAGACTTGATCAAAGAACTTTCAAAATCTTTTTCAGGGACTGTTTCTGATGAGCCCCAATCATATATGACTTCCCAATTGGCTACCCTGCAATCCAGTTCAAATTTATCCATGAGGCTCATTTCGCATGCAGCTTTAGGTGCCTCAAAGACAAATGGTTCAGGCATATCCATTAAGAGGCATGCCTGGATGTGCTTATGTGATTTTGCAGAGCCCTTCAAGTCCTCTTTCCTCAATGCTCCCTTTGATGGCAGTTCATTATTTGGCCCAAAAGTGAAGGACAGATTATCCAGGGGTAAGAAGGACAGAAAGACCCTCTGTGCAGTGGGCATACATTTTTCAACTCCTCAATGATCCTTTTCTTGGAATCAATCAGGTGGTTGTAAAATGTGGTTCAAGAGGTCCCAGGGTCTTTTCCAGGACACATGGGCAAAAAATTCCTCTGGGGCAGAGGGGGAAACTGTAATGGATATTGATGCCCCTGTGGTGGAAGAGGCCTGCAAAACTAGGGATCCAGAGGTTACCAGTGCTTCTGAAAGGAGGCCTGATTGTCCACCTGCAGAGACAATTGGGGGCCAATTATCCCTGCACCAAAGAGCCTAGCTAAACATAACAAGAGATACTTGAGTGCAGAGGATTATTTCCAGAGGTTATATTCATAGGTTCATAGGATTGTACTAGGCTATCGGCCCTAGGGCCTATACAAGCTTAGCCATAACAATTCCCTGGATATTTCTTCACACATTATTTACTTCTCTGGGCCCCTGTCTAGCAGGGCGTCCCTTCCGACTCCAAATGTATAGAAAATTCCCGATATTCCATCCAGTCAGGGGAAAGTAGCAGCAGTCGAAATACAAAAGCTGCTAGAAAACAGAGTCATTCAATAGGTCCCACCAGACCAGATAAATTCTGGAACTTACTCAAGATTCTTTTAGTGCTGAAGAAAACAGGGGACTGGAGGCCAGTTTTGGATCTCAGCATATTGAACGAGTCAGTTCGACATACAAAGTTTTGGATAGTCATGGTTCACTCCATTCTCCCCTTCCTGGGCAGGGACAACTGGATGTCCACAATAGACCTTCAGGATGCGTGCTGTCAAAATGAACAGACAGTCTAGAAGGCATTTACGCTTCCGTCTAGGACCCAGTCATTATCATTCAGAGCACTGCCCTTCGGCCTTACCACAGCCCTCAATATGTTTACCAAATGCATGGCAGTAGTGGTAGCTGATTCCACGTGTTCCATATCTAGATGACTGGCTCATTATCAGCCCGACCAGGTATCTGCTATTAAGGGCAAAGGATTAGGTACTTTTCATCTGGAGATAACAATAAATTACAACAAGTCTCACTGACAACCAACTGAAACTGTGGAATTCATAGAAACAGTCTTCAGCATGACATCAGTGACTGCTTCTTTTCCTTTCTCAAGAGTACATACTGTCAGACTCAAAGTCGAGAATAATTCACAGTACCTACATTTCAGCCCAGTTGATCCTTCAAGCCTTGGGGTCAGTGTCAGCTGCCACAATCTTAGTTCCCCTAGCAAGATTTCATGTGAGAATTCTTCAGTGGATGCTAGCAACACATTGGTCTATTCTTTACCAGCGCATGTCAACACAAATAAGAATCACTCAAGCATGCAAGAGATATATCTGGTGGTGGATTCATTCGGATCAAGTTCTACAAGGGCATTCTTTCATTCTCCCTTACCCTAAGGCCATAGCGACCATGGACACTTCCCAGATTGGGTGTGGGAGGGCACTTTCTGGAGTGAACACTCCAAGCCAATTGGTCCCTCGAATACACCAACTTGCATATCATTGTCCTAGAGATGAGAGCAGTGCTTTTAGCCTTGCAGGCCTCCAGGTCTCTTTCCCTTTAGGGATAATTTCAATTCAAACAGACAATATGTTGCTGGTTTGGTACATCAACAAAAAAGGTGGGAGCAGGTTTTACCCCTTATGTCGAGAAGCACTCAGTGTGTTGCAACGGGCGATCTCTTCCAACCGCTTTCTCATAACAATGCACATTCCGGAGAAATCCAATATGATAGCAGACAAATTGAGTAAAGTGGCACAAATGATTTTCTGCGATGAGGCCAGCCTTGCTGTGATCTTTTTGCTTCTCCTCTAAACAAGAAATGCAGCAGCTACTTTACCCTAATCTGCCCTCAGGGGGAATCACTGAAAGATGCTCTACTTCATGATTGGTCCCCAGTCTGCTTTATGCTTACCCACCAATTCCTTCAGTTCTAAAATACGTGCAGAAAGCCGCAAGGTTTAAGAGCAAAGTCATCCTCATTCCACCCTACTGGCCTCATCAGATTTGGTTCCCCTTCCTGTGGCCTAATCTTTTTTTACCAATCTTGGATTCTGTATCCGGTTCCAGATTTCCTGTCACATCCAGCAGATATGGTTCATCTGAATATCTCAAACCTCAAGCTAACAGTGTGGTTTCTCCAGTCCCATTAATAGCCAGACAACTGATGCTCTCTTCCCTTGTCTGTCATATCTTTTTATCTTCCCATAAACCTTCAGCAAGAAATCTTTATACAAGTAAATGGAAAAGGTTTGTTTACTGGGCACAGCAAAAACGTATTTATCCCTTTTCAGCTCTGATACATAACATACTTGAATTTTTATCTTTGATCTTTAATGAAGGGGCAAGCTCCTGTACCATTACATTTCAATTAGCAGCAATATCTAATTTTCATATTGGATTTGAAAATTCTTCTGTGGCCTCTTTTAAACTTTGTAAAGCATTCCTGAGAGGCACTCTTCTTTTAACACCCCCTTATAAAGATCCTTGTGAAGCCATGCACTGACCCAGTAATCAGGGACACTCAATCCTCATCAGTAACACCAGTGAGGCACGTCCACATTGGGAAGGATAACAAATACACACACAGTACAATTTCCCTTAAGAGCACACAGAGATCACAGCCAGTCTGGGGCTGGTTTCTCCCTTTCTCTCCAATAAGACTCCCCACTGGCACAGCTGTAGGGTACAGATCTCAGCCTAGTGGTCAAGCCAAAACCTCCAGCACACTCTCAGTCCAACCACTGTTTTGTGTGCCCACCCAAGCAGCTGACACACACACACACACACACACACACACACACACACACACACACACACACTTTAAGATATGTTACATACAAACACACAGACACTCCAGGGGAAGGCTGGCACAGGTTCTCCAGCTATGCCCCTTCCTGCCAATCTATAAGGTAGTACCAACTGCAACCAACCACTAATATCAGCTACTAATAAGGCCCTTACCAAAAGGTGTCCAGTTATTACTGTGCAATATTATTACCCAATTAGTAAGTGTGAATGGATTTGTACAGTTTCACTGTATGCATGCAATGTACTCTAGAGCTTAAATTATCTCTATACAAAACAGCCACAGTTGAAAGATTTAAAAATATTTAATAATAAATAATAAAAATAAAAGACAAATCTTCTCAATTCAACACGGTGGTAGTCAAGAGTTCGGAAATCACAGGAAAATGCTTAAAATAATGCAGTAGAATAGACTGACATAAATATAGAAAACAGCTAGACTAAACTTAGTATTTTCTGTCTATTTCTATGAGAGACATAAAGTCTAAGATCCTACTTACATACAGAGCAAAGGTAGATTACTGGTGAGTAGATGTTCTTTAAACAAAATCCAAAATGCTCTCTGATTCTCTCTCTCTCTCTGAGAAAGTCTTAAAAATAATATATCACTGCTGATTCACTTTAGATTACATCATTTTTTAATCTTCTATGGTTCCCAGGCTAACAGAAACTCTAAATTTACATTTCTTAGTATTCTTAGTAAGCTTGCACCTGGCCAGGAACTACAGCACTAAAAGACACTATATATGTAAAATCTAGCAATAAACTCTGGTCTCAAAACAATAGGAGGAATTTCTCAGTCCAGACATTATGTCGCTGAGCCATGAGATCAAACACTCATACAATGCTTGACTCACCAGCTTTCTTCCAGCAGAGTGCACTGTGGTTACATTTTTGAAGTTCAACATTTAACACATTTTTCTTCATTTTAAGAGGACAAGCCTGTGAATTATATTCATATTTACAATGACACAGAATTATCTACAAAATTCTATCTAGCTAGGCTGGCAGCCTTCACATATGTTCAGTTACTCCCCCTCCCCCCCCCACCCCAGGAGAACTCAAGCTAGTTTTTCAAGTGACCCTTGAGAAACATTGCTTGAAAGGGTTAGGTCTGTCTAGTATAGCTTACCCCATTCCCTGTCCTGAGAGCCCATCTGCATTGGCGTTGCTAACCCCACTGTGGTGCTGCACTGACATATCATATGCTTGCAACCGCAGGCTCTATCTCAGGAACTTGGCATTTTGCTGGCTGGCTTGGTGTAACCATGTTAAGGGATTGTGGTCTGTAACAGCAGTGAATTTTCTTCCATACAGATAAGGCTGAAGTTTCTGCAGTGCCCACACTATGGCTAGACATTACTTTTCTACAGCTGCATAGCATTCATCCCCGGATTGAAGCCTACAACTGAGATAAACCACTGTGTGCTCTTCTCCCTGTGAAAAAATCTGGCCAAGTATAGCCCCCACCCCATGGTTCGAAGCATCCACCTGCACAACAAGTTCTTTGCTGTAATCAGATTGGTTAACACAGGGGGTCCTCCCAAAGCTTCTTTAAGCTTCTGGAATGCCTGCTCACATGCTGGGGTCTACACTACCTTCTCTGGGCTGTTTTTCCTTGCCAGGTCTGTGAGGGGAGCAGCTATGGTACTATAACTGGGGATGAACTTTCTGTTCTACCATGCTTTCCTAAGAATGCCCTCACCAGCTTTTTTTTTAACAGGTGCAGGCCATGCCTGAATAGCTTCCACTTTGGCAGGTTCTGGCCTGATCTTACCACTCCCCACTCTATGTCACAGGTAGGAGACCTCTGCCATACCCACATGACATTTCCTGGGCTTAAAGGTCAGCCCTGCCCTCTGTAGTCTGCACAGCACCTCCCTAACATGCTGAAGGTGCTCTTGCAAGGAGTGGCTGTCGATGGCAATATCATCTAGGTAAGCAAGAGCAAACCCTCCTGCTCCTGCTAGGATATGATCTACCAGCCTCTGGAAAGTCGCTGGGGCATTTTCCATCCCAAAGGGCATCTTTGTGAACTCATAGAAGCCAAAAGGATTTGCAAAGGCTGACCTCTGTCTGGCACTGGAAGCAAAGGGCAGCTGCCAGTAACCCTTAGTAAGATCAGTGGTGGTAAGATACTTAGCCCCACCCAGCTGCTTTAGGGCCTCATCTGTCCTAGGCATGGGGTAAGCATCTGACTCTGTGTGACTATTTAATTTCCTGAAGTCCACACAGAACCTGGTGCTGCCATCCGTCTTTGGCACCAGCACCACTGGGGAGGCCCAGGGTCTGCTGGACTTCTGAATTACTCCTAGTTCCAACATCTCCTGTATCTCCTCCCTCAGAGTCTGTTTGACTCTTTCAGACACCCTACAAGGGGCCTGCCTAATAGGTCTTTGGGGTCCTGTATCCACCTGGTGCTGCACCGGGTGGGTGCACCCTGGTTTCCCAGTCAACATGTCCCCAAACTCCTGTAACATTGCTCGGATTTCTCGAACTTGGGTAGGAGATAGCTGCTGGGACATTGCTACCCCTTCTACTGGGGTGTCAGTCCGAGCCTCACTGAGGAGATCAGTCACCAGATGTCCCTTAGACTCCTCCTGCAGCCCACTGCAAACACTCAGCACAAAGGCCTCCCTATCATGGTAAGGTTTCATCATGTTAACATGGTACAATTTGTGCTACTGCCTCCTACCTAGCAGTTCCACCATGTAGTTAACATCACTTACCTTTCTTACCATCTTGTAAGGTCCCTGCCAGGCTGCTTGCAGCTTGTTGTGTCTGACAGGAATGAGAACTATTACCTGCTGCCCTACAGAATACTCTCTAGCTTGAGCATTCCTGTCATACCAGACCCTTTTCTGCTGTTGGGCTTCTGCCAGGTTCTCCTGGGCCAAGCCCATGAGTTCCCTGAGTATTGTCCTGAGGTTTAGGACATATGCCACAACAGACTCCTTGTGAGATTCACACTCACCTTCCCACTCATCTCAAATTAAATCTAGAGGTCCCCTCACCCTATGCTCATACAGCAACTCAAAGGGTGAAACAAATGTGGATTCCTGGGGAACCTCTCTGTAAGCAAACAACTGATGGGGCATATATTTGTCCCACTCCCTCTTAAACTGGTCTGAAATTGCCCGTAGCATGGAGTTGATTGTAGAGTTTAACGTATCAACAAGAGCATTAGTCTGGGGATGGTAGGGGGTGGTCTTCAGGTGCTTCACCCCACAGTACTTCCACAGACAAGCCAGTAGGTCTGACATGAAATTGGCATCTCTGTTAGTCAGTATTTCTTTTGGGAAACCTACCCTGCTGAAAATCTCTAACAAAGCATTTGCTACCTTTTCTGCCTCAGTGGAAGACAAAGCCACTGCATCAGGGTATCCTGTAGTATAATCTACCACTAGGATATACTTCTTCCCTGTGGAACTTGGGGTACTCAGAGGCCCCACAATATCCATAGCTACCCTCTGAAATGACTCCTCAATCACACGCAAAGGCATCAAAGGAGCTCTCACCTTGTCTCCTGCCTTGCCTACCTTTTGGCACTCCTCACAGGTCCTGCAGTAGCTTGTTACATATCTGGAGGCCAGTAGAAGTTCTGCATAATATGTCTCTTTGTATATATTATGCCCATATTACCTGCTAAGGGAATATCATGAGTTATGGCTAGAAGATCCAGATGGTAGGCTCTAGGCACTACCAACTGCTGTATCCTCTCACCTTCTAGCCCTCCCTCAAGGGTACACTCTCTATATAGTAACCCTTTGTCCCAGTATACAGATTTCCCCCTTCCCTTGAGAATCAGGTGCCTCACTAGCTACCTGTCTCAGGCCTTGTAATGTAGGGTCTAAGAGCTGAGCCTGTCTCAACTCTCTTTGTAACCTCTCCCAGCTCCCCTTTCACAGGATGTCTGGTATCCTCTGACAGTGGTGCCTCACTGTCAGCCTGGGTACTACTACTACTCACCTATACCTTTGCAGTCACTCTGTCCAAGGAAACATCAGTACCCACAAGCAACTGTGGCTCACCTTCAGTCTCACTTCCACAGGGTAGCTCCTTCCCTGAAGTAACCATCTCACTAGTCCTGGCTGCAAGTATGCGGTCTGTTTGGATTTCTCCCAGGCTACTAGACTCACATGCTTGTATGTTAGCCTGACTGAGTGTAACTGCATAAGTTCATGTTACTGCCTCATCCAAATCCTTCCCTATCAGGGTATCTGCAGGATGGTAGTTTGGTACCCTTGTTGTCTCAAGACAACCTACTGTTGGCATTTTGTCCTTCCCATTTACTGTCTCCCTCACCTTTTTTTCCCCACCTTGCCTCCGTGGATATCTATATGCCACATGGCCCCACTGGTTGCATTCAAAACATTTAACCCTAGGTCCTGGACATGTACCTGGACTATTGGCTTCCCCTGCTGCTGGCAAATTCTGTTAGGGCAGTCTGGGCTGCTCACCATTGGTTCCTTTAGACCCATGAGCAGCACTGGATGTCCCTTTCCTGTGCAGTGATGCCTTGCTTGCTAGATATAGGTCTCCCTTCTTCCCCAACTCATCTGAAGTAGCACATTGTCTATCAGCTAACCAGAACCTCATGTCCTCAGGCAAAGTACTAAGGGTTTGTTCCCTCACCAAAGGTCTGCCAGCCCTTCAGAAATGGTGACCTGACATCCACATACCCACCTATGAAAATAAGTACTCAGTTCAGCAATATATTCACACACACTTTCATCTGCATTGTGTCTATGTTCATGAAACTTTTTCCTATAAGTTTCAGGTGTTAGCTTAAAAAAATCTAGCAAACAATTCTTTACAGCACTATAGTTAAAATAATCAACATCAGATAATTTGGAAAGTGCATTTAAAGCTTTATGATGGAGTAAGGGGGTCAGGAACCATACCCAGAGCCTTTGGTCAACAGCATACTGTTTACATACCCTCTCAAACATATGAATGAAACTATCAAAATTATCCCCCTCTGTAAACTGCAGAAAAAGCTTACTGACCTGCTGTGCTCCTGGGGTCCAGTTACTCCCTTCCCCATTACCTCCATGACTCTGGCAAAGAATCAGCATATCATTTTCGTACTGCCTCTGCCTTTCCTTCTCCTCAGCTTCCAGGTGTTGCAGTTTCTCATTCTCCTCAGCCTGTAGACATCTCAGTCTCTCTGCTGCTTCTGTTTCCAAACGTGTGTCCACCATCTCAAGTCTCTTTAGCTCCAGATGGATTTTTAATTCCTCTGTAGAAAGGTTGAGCTGTCCATTCTCTGAGTGTTGTACATTTCCACGGTCAGTCTGATTCCCCTCCTGATTGCTGTTTTCTGATGCAGCTGTGACCAAAACTGCAGTCATGTCTGCCTTAGTCAGGTTTCCATGGACCCGTCCCTTAGCATGGCACATCTCAGCCAACTGGCTCCTTGTCAGCTTGCCATACTCCTCTGCTGACCTGCTTGCCTGCTGTCCCCGACTAACTAAGCTAACAAAAGAAATAAAACAATTGTGATCTGAACTCTGAATATTCAATGCGTGGCTGATTTAGAGTACAAAAACTCCTTCAGTGATCACTGAACACAAGCTACAGGAATTCACTATCCACACCACTATAAGCCAATTGCCAACCAATTAATATGTGGTGTGGATATCCCACCACTGCCAACCAATTAATATGTGATGCCCGTGCACTGACCCAGTAATCAAGGAGCCTTAATCCTCACCACTAACACCAATGAGGTGTGTCCACATTGGGAAGGATAACAAATACACACACAATAAAGTGCAATTTTTCTTAAGAGTACACAGAGATCACAGTCAGTCTGGGGCTGGTTTCTCCCTTTCTCTCCAGATCCCCAATAAGACTCCCCACTGGCACAGCTATAGGGTACAAATCTCAGCCTAGTGGTCAAGCCAAAACCTCCAGCACCCTCTGTGTCCAACCAGTGCTTTGTGTCCCCGCCCAGGTAGCTGAGACACACACACACACACACACACACACACACACACACACTTTAAGATATGAGTTATATACAAACACACAGATGCTCCTGAGGAAGGCTGGCACAGGTTCTCCAGCTATGCCCCTTCCTGCTAGTCTATAAGGTAGTACCAGCTGACACCAACCACTAATATTAGCTACTAATAAGGCCCTTACCAAAGGGTGTCCAATTGTTACTATGCAGTATTATTTATCCAATTAGTAAGTGTGACGAACAGCGAGGCTTATATGAATGGGCTTTGTATAGTATCTCTATATGCATGCAATGTACTCTAGCATTTAAATTATCTCCATACAAAACAGCCACAGTTGAAAGATTTAAAAATATTTAATAATAAATAATAAAAAACAAAACAAATCTTCTCAATTCAACACGGTGCTAGTCAAGAGTTCGGAAATCACAGGAAAATGCTTAACATAATGCAGTAGAATAGACTGACATAAATATAGAAAACAGCTAGACTAAACTTAGAATTTTCTATTTCTAAGAGAGACACTAAAGTCTAAGATCCTACTTACATACAGAGCAAAGGCAGAGTACTGGTGAGTAGATGTTCTTTAGACAAAATCCAAAATGCTCTCTGATTCTCTCTGTCTGAGAAAGTATTAAAAAGAATACATCACTGCTGACTCACTTTAGATTACATCATTCTTGACACTTCTCTGGTTCCCAGGCTAACAGAAACTCTAAATTTACATTTCTTAGTTTTCTTAGTAAGCTTGAACCTGGCCAGGAAACTACAAAAATAAAAGACATTATATATGTAAAAATCTAGCAATAAACTCTGGTCTCAAAAGAGTAGAAGGAATTCCTCAGTCCAGACATTATGTCTCCGAGCATTGAGATCAAACAGTTATACAATGCTTGACTTATCAGCTTTCTTCCAGCACAGTGCACTGAGGTTACATTTTTGAAGTTCAACATTTAACATAGTTTTCTTACATTTTAAGAGGACAAGCCTGTGGATTATATTCATATTTTTAATGGCATAGAATTAGCTACAAAATTCTATCTAGCTAGGCTGGCAGCCTTCACATATCTTCATAATCTTACCCCACCATAGAATTTGAACTTGGTATTGTAGTCCTTAATTAATTACCTCAGCCAGAAGAATTTTAGAACTTCAAGCTTTGTCATTGAAACCTCCCTACTTGATTTTTCATAAGGATAGAGTTACATTACGCACCAATGCATCTTTCCTCCCCAAGGTGGTGTCAAAATCCAGTTTCAATCATTCCATTAATTTGCCAGTATTCTTTCCTTTATTTACAAACAAAGATGAATATATGTTTCATTTATTGGATGTTCACTGACAGTTACGTTTTTATTTACATAGGAAAAAAGAAATCGGGAAGGCAGACCGATTGTTTGTTTCCTTTGCAGATTTGAAATTGGGTAAGCCAGATACAAAAGTAACCCTAGCCAGATGGCTGACTGATTGTATTTCTTTTATCTATAATACGTTGGGTCTAACCTTAACGAAACCTGTAAGAGCCCATTCAACTAGATCCATGGCAACTTCTTCAGTTTTTCTAGCTAGGGCTTCGATGGACAACATATGTGCAGCTGCAGCCTGGGCAAATCCTTATACCTTTATCACTCATTACAAACTGGATCTAGTCTTGAGCAGTAGAGCAGTATTTGGCTCATCGGTGCTCAGGAATATCCATCCTTAGAGTCCACCTGGGATTTTAGGTAGCTGGGGACTGTGTCCCAACAGTTGAGGGTAGAATGAAAATTGACAACATCAGATAAAGAAGTAATGTATTCATAACCTTCCATCTGTGTTGTCCATTTTCATTCTTCCTCAACTCCCTGCCCATCAAACCCTAACCCTTGTTTCAACAAACTTCTGGAGGAAAGAAATATTGTAAGGAAACCGCTGTCCATTATGATTGAGCTCCAGATGTAGTTCCTTCTGCAAGACATATACAAATTTATGTTTCATTATATGTGCACATTGGCAGATACCACTTTAGGTAAATCAGCAAGCAAGATCTGGGGTATTTTAGGGGTTGGTGCATTATAGGTAAGGGAGAAGCTCGAGAAATTTTTGGTTACCACGACCTTTAGGAATGGCCTAGTCGGATCCGAACCCAACAGTTCAGGAAGAATGAAAATGGGCAACACAGACGGAAGGTTATGGTGAGTACATAACTTCTTTTTAAGCTTCCTGAATCTAACAACTTCTCTAAAGTGCGTGCAATTCATAAAGCAGTGCCCATCCCATGTTGGGATAGGCAGAATTTGCATTAGTGATATTTAGCTGCACACTGTATATAGGAGTTTTAAACAGCTGAAAATTTAACACTGTAGCTTGGTCAGCAGTTGTCCAATACAGTTGTGAACATTTTAGTTCCATAGCAGTAATCTAATATAACCCTTTTTTATAAACATCTTTATTAATTAACAACTAAAACAGTGACACAGGAGCACATACATTAGTGAAAAAGAAAACCATTCTTTTCACGCAGTATACACATTTCCTTTTTAACAACTGTCATTCTGTCCGAAATTATATAAATTGTTCAGTTCTTTCATTCGCTTAAAACTCATTCCTTCTCTGGAACATTATTCTGCATGTATTGCTTCAACAGATTCCATTTATTCCTTTGTAATTTTCTTTTTCCTTTCTCTAAGGATCTCACTCCCAGTTTTTTTCTCTGTGTTACAATATTCAGTACTTCAGTTACTGATTGCTTAGATTTTTGACTATCAGTTTCTAGTAATTGCTTTTTTTGCCAGTGAGTAGTATTAAATGTAGTAAGGCCTTACTATGACTAGGCAATTTATAGCCTTAAGTCTCTACTCAAATGAATAATGTCCTTAGGTACAACAGTTTGTCCCCCCAGCATTTCTGACAAAACACTATGTGGGTAATTTTTAAAATCTACCAACTCATTACATTCACAGAAAACATGTTCCCAGTTACTTCTCTCTTTCCTGTCACACCTCCAGCATTTGCTGTTTACCTCAGGAAAATTTTCTGAAGTCTTCTTAGGGTCTAAAATTTCTAAGCAAAGACTTCCAAGCAAAAATGCTGTTACTGGGGAACCATACATATGTCTTTCCATTGTTCCTTGGTAAATTGCCTTTCCCATCTCTCTTCCAAATCTTTTCTACCCTCCTCTGATTGAGTCTAATAATTGTCATGCGATATGTTTTTGCTGTAGTAATTAGTCCTTTTTATAACAGCTGCTTCTGTTCTACAATCAACTAAACACTCTACTATAGCTGGTCCTTCAGTCAGCACTCTGCTGTACTTGTTGCCTATATTCTGTTGTCAATATCTGGTATGCAAGGCAGTTTCTAACCTGCAGTCCAAACTTCTGCTTGACCTCATCCCATTCTGTTGACTTTCTCCATTTAGCTATTTGCTCACAGTACCATGGTTCCTTTGCTG
This sequence comes from Protopterus annectens, assembly GCF_019279795.1. Taxonomy (NCBI): domain Eukaryota; kingdom Metazoa; phylum Chordata; order Ceratodontiformes; family Protopteridae; genus Protopterus; species Protopterus annectens. The sequence goes on from NC_056739.1 coordinate 1,063,561,646, forward strand.
ATGTTCTCCAGTAAATTCCAGCTCCCTGTTGCCTATTTTCTGTACAGTTACATGCAGTCATCCCTATTGATAAAGTCCTACTCTGTCCTTTTTTCGCCCCCCCCCAATTTCATCATTATCCCCTTCCATTTTTATTTTTAACCTTTTGCTTGTGTCATGCATATAAGCCTTAACTGCATAGCTCTAAAGTGTTACTTCAAACCAGGTAACCCTAAACAACTTTGTTCTATTAGGAGAATCAACTTATCCCACTTATCTTTTGCTCTCTTCTCCACCTAAATAAAGTCCTTCAACTCTGTATTATCATCCACATCTTCTCTGGGTGATAAAAATATGCCTGATCTGTATATAAAATTAAAGGGACTAAAAACATTTCACTGCTTCTCTCTTACTATCCATAGCCATAATGAAGAGCTTCCATTTCCTCAGTTTTTATTATCATTTGTTTAGTCACTTTCCAGATATCTTTATTTGCTATAACAGAATCCTTTTTAATCCATATACCTAAATACTTCATCTTATCATGTCCCTGTAAATGTGGGTATTGCTGAACCTATTTATGTATGGGTACATAGTTTACCTTTTGTTTTATTTTCATTATGTTTATATCCAGAAAAGACCAGAAACTGTCTCAAAATGTTCCACAACATTGCAATGTCCATTTCTGGCTTTACCAAATACAAAGCAATATCATCTGCACATATGGCTAATTTTTCCTGAGTACCATACCAGTCATATGCTTGAATATGTGAGTACCTTATTTTCTTTTCAAGTTGCTTTGAATATAAAGCAAGCAACAAAGGGGAAAGAGGACATCCCTCTCTAGTTCCTCTCTTCAAATACAGTTTGTTGGAGAGGAGCCCTCCCACTTTAATCGTTGCCTTTGATTCTTCATATATCTTTCTAATTAGCCCTGTTGTTCTACCAGGGAGTGCAAATGCTTCCATTGCCCTACTCATAAAATCCCACCTGTCTGTATGAGATATTTTGGCTGCATCAAGACACACCAGCCAGTCTGAATGCCATCTTCGATTGTCCAAGTTGTTTGCTGGTGTATCAAGACCTTCAGGTAAGTGCCCCATTGGGGTTTTCTCTTTCTTATTTCTGCTATTTTTTTGTTGAGGGGTTTTACATGTCATCTAGAAAAGGCAAATGCCAGTATGGGAGACAGAGTCCACATAAGGACTGTCACAAGCAGTGCTTGTTTTGCTTAGGGCCTACTCACAGTCATAAAACTTGCAGTATTTGTCAGGCCTTTGTGCTTAAGACTTTACAAAGTCATCTTTCCTCCTTTGCAATTTACTTGGAAAACCAGCATCTCAAACTTTTAGCTAAAGACGCTATGGAATTAACTTCTAGGCCTGATGTGGAGTCTTCATTGAAGAGAAAGGCCACTCTTCCACTGTGCCTCCTGTATCAGACGTCTCTCTCGAGGCTGATGAAAGCCCGAATTTCACGTGGTTCTGGGTTTGGATTCTTCATCTGGGACAGTTTTGGAGGTTGCCATGGATCCAACAACAGGCACGATCTTGGTGGCTTTGCTGACACCCATTTTGAATGGTCAGAGGGAACCAAGATTGATTATCACAGAAGGGCCTAGGGGTTCCTCAAACTCTAGTGAGGTAGGAAGTTCTGACGACAGTTATTGAGTGTAGGCCAATGTCAGGCCCTTCCACGTTTCATAAGGCGGACATCCAGTTAAAAAAGAAGCAAAAAAACAAAGCATGTTTGTTCTCCCTTGGACCCTCAAAGTGAATGGCAAAATTTTACACAGTGCTTATTTAATGCCCTTATGGCTCTGAAGTCCATTGGGTGTCTCTTTCCTTGCTTCTTCTTGGATATCTTCCCCTTATAAGAGAGTCAGGGATCAGGATTCTTCTGATAAAGAGGTTTCTTCAGATGAGGAATCCTTGGCTTATTCCACCCAGATTTTATCCCATCTAGAATATTCTTCTCCTGAAGAGGAATCTACCAGTCCAAAATCTCCTACTGAGGAGAGTACTTTTAGGGATACCATTGCTAATATGAGGGAGTTTTCAAGTGGGATTGCTCCCAAGTTTCAGATGTGAAAAAGAGATATTATGAGGTCCTACAAATAGAGTCACCCTCACCATCTGCTGTTCCTCCAGTTTTGCCAGCTTTACTGGATGTTTTCTCTTCAGCATCTCAAGCTCCAGATTCACAGCCCCCTGCTCCTAAGAAGCCTGACCATTTTTATAAAGTGCCTGATGATTGCAAATTTCTTTACAAGTGCCCATCTGCTGACCCATCTGTAGTTTCTGTTACTTTCTCTGAATCTTCCAGTATGGTCAAACATAATCCAAGACTCATGGGTTCTTTCCATAGTTCAGCAAGGGTATTTCTTGGTTTATAAATCCCTTCCTCCCTTCAGGGGCATTCATCCGCCAGCTCAGGAGCAGTTACATTTATTCCCAAAGGTGCTTCGAAAACTGTGACATCAGAGAACTATTCAAGAGCTTCCACAGGCCCAAAGGGGAAAAGGGTTTTATTCCAGAATGTTTCTGTTACCCAGAAAAGAGGGTCCTTGGAGACCCATTCTGGATCTTTCACACCTAAATAACTTTCTGAAGGTTCCTTCCTTTCCAATGTTATCTCTTCAGACCTTGTTCACTTTACTCCTTCCTTAGGCTTTGATGGCTTCTCTGGATATCAAGGATGGCTACCTTCACATACCTATTCATCCCCTTTTCAGGAAATGTTTACATTTTTCTGTTGCTTCCTGGCATTTTTGGTTCTCTGCTTTGCCCTTTGACCTCTCTATTTCCCCAAGTGTATTCACCAAATGCCTAGCTCCTGTGATTGCTTTTTGCAGACTTCAAGGCATCCAAGTATTTCCTTACTTGGACGACCTCCTGTTTCAAGCATCCTCTCCAGAGACCTTGCTGCAAAGTCTTCACTTTGCCATTACTCTTTTGCACAGTCTGGGTTTCACAGTAAATTTCAAAAAGTCTTCTCTAGTAACTTCTGAAGATCATGTTTTGCTGGGTCGCAGGATTCAGATGGTGCCTATGTTGGCATCCCTGCCTCTACCAAAGGCCTTGACTCTCATTTTCTTCTTTCAAAATCTTCTTTCTTTGACCTTTTTCACAGCCAGAGAGTTTCTCAGACTTCTGAGATTTTTGGCATCTGCCATCCCTATGTTACCTTTAGCCAAACTCACATGAGGAAATATCAGTGGTCCATGAAATCAGTCTGGCAACAACATGTGCAGCCCCTAGAATTTACAGTTCCTCTTCTTCCCTGTCTAAAGAAGGAACTTCTCTGGTGGATTCAGCAGTTGTCTTTGAACCCAGGCCTTCCCTTCCATCCCCCTATTCCATCTCAATAAGTGTTCAGACGCTTCAGATGTAGGTTGGCAGTAGCCTTTGGCACTATGAAAGTACAGGGGTCTGGTCTCCTCTCCAGCAAAAGTAGCACATCAACATCAAAGAGATGAGAGCACTTCTGCTGGCTCTTCAAGCTTTCCATCCTCTTCTCTCTCCATGGCCTCTCAAAGTGTTGCAGACAACACCGCAGTCCTGTGGTATGTAAACAAACAGGGAGGAACAAAATCTTACCTTCTTTGCAGGCTAGCTCACATGGTTTGTGAACTTGTGGAACAGTATCATGTCACTCTTCAAGCAGTTTATATTCCCTCAGGTCAAAACTGTGTGGAAGACTCTGACCAGGTCCTTGACACAATCCCAGGAATGGATGCTTCACAGGGATGTGTTTCTGGGCATTGTCCACAAGTGGGATAATCCTCAAATATATCTGTTTGCCTCCCCTCTGAATAGACAACTTCCTCAGTTTTGTGCCAGAGTCCCAGGTCCTCTGGTTTGGAAGGTGGACACCCTCTCATTTTCTTGGAAGGGCATGTTTCTGTATGTATCCCCCCCCTTTCCTGTCATTCTGAAAGTTCTGTTCAAGATTTGACAGGACAAACCCAAAATCTTGCTGGTGACTCCCTTTTGGCCAAGATAGCATTGGTTCCCTCTTCTTCTGCATTTAGCCAAGGACAGTCATCACAAGTTACGTTACAGAGTGGACCTACTCACACAAGATGAAAGCTGTCTTATCCATCTCCACCTGTCCACTCTTCATCTGACTCTGTGGGTGATAGGATTTTGATTCCTTATAAATACCTTTCCTCTGAGGACATGCTTGGGGTTCTGCAGGAGGCCAGGAAACCCAATACTAGGAAATCCTACTTATCCAAATAGAAGAGGTTTTCTGTCTTGTGTCTTTCAAGTAACCTGGAACAACTCTCAGTGGATGTTCTTGTGGTTCTTTCTTATTTGTGTGAATTGCTCAATGCTGGGTTGGCTTATTCTTCCATTAAGTACCACTTATCAGCTATCTCTATTTGCCTGCCTTTATTTCCTCCTTTAGCTCGTAGGTTTGAGGCAAAACAATTTCTTAAAGATATCCTTAACATTAGGCCTCTCAGGAAGCCTGTTCTTCCTCCCTGGGATCTTAATTATGTTTTGGAGAAACTGATTCTGGCTCAATTTGAGCCTGTGGCTTTGGCTTCCTTGCAACACTGTTTTCGGAAGACTTTTCTGTTGTTAGCCCTAACTTCAGCCAGATAGGTGTCTGAGCTTCAAGCCCTTATGGCTTGTCCTCCGTTTTTGATTTTATATAAGGACAGGGTGACCTTGCATACTAATCCTTCTTTTATGTCTAAGGTAGTGAATGAGTTGTCACTTAATCAAGCTATTCATTTGCCCACTTATTTCCCCATCTCAACAATCTGCTGGCGAGAAGGTACTACACACCTTGGATGTACATAGACAACTCTATTTATTTATTTTATTTTACATTTGTTGACCGGGCTAGTCCAACTGGATACATGTCCATTTTCAGTAGAGGCCCGGGGAGAAAAGCTCCATAGAGGGTAGTTATGACAAAAAACAACAGTAGATCAGAATACAAAGTATTACTTTCAATGTTAAATGAGCAATTAAAAGGGTTATACAGATAATTTAAATAGGTAAAACATTCTTAGGTAGTTGGAGTATCCTAACTACAAAGGAAGACCCTTGCATTATGGATTGGATGGATATAAGGTAGTAGTGGGCTGTTTGCTATTAATCAGGATTAGAACATGGGCATAACCATTCAGATTTTAGTAGATCTTTGAGTTGTTTTTTGAATTGGTGGAGTGAGGTCTCGTGTCTTAGGTTGTTTGGGAGGGCATTCCAGGATTTTCCAATGGAGTTAGCATAGAGTGCTTCACCTCCTGAATTGTTAGATTTAATAGTTTGAATTTGTAGGCTTTTGGAAGATCTAAGGGATGTAAGGTTAGAGTAGGGAATGAATATTTTGGTCATGGGGTTTTGTCAGGATGGTGGATTGTTTTGAATGCCTCAGTGAGTTGATTGAGTTTAAGAATGTTAGGTAGTTCTAACCAATCTAATGTTCTGAGATTGTTACAGTGGTGTGTACGATAGGGCATTCCTGTTATAAATCTAGCTATGTGGTTATAGGTAGTAGATAGTTTGTTGAGTTCTCTTTTATTAAGGAAGGAGAATATCGGGGAGGCATAGAGGAGTGTGGAAAGGAGGTGAGTCCGGGCAATAGTTAATTTAGTGTGTGGGGTTAGGAAGTTCTTAATTCTATACATGGACCCGAGTTTCTTGTTTACCGACTTAATGGTCAGGTTGATATGAGTATCAAATTTAAGCTTGTGGTCTATGGTCACACCAAGTAGTTTGGTGTGGGAGACAGGGTCAGTTATGGTCCCATTATTGGATATCACGTGAAAGATGGGGTGGTTGGAGCTAGGAGATTGATTTCCTTGAGGGGTGGAAGTAGTGGGGAAAAACAGAAGTAATTTTGTTTTGGATGGGTTTAGTAAGAGTTTTAGTTCCAAGAACCATTTTTCAACTAGGGAAAAACAGTTTTGGGTGGCAACTTGGAGTTTGTCGAGGGAGCTGTTGGAGCAGATCAGGAGTCGCCTGCATATTGTATGCAGGTGGCTTTGGGAATGATAGAGTGCAGATCGTTAATAAATAAGGAGAAAAGAAGAGGACCAAGGATAGATCCTTGGGGAACACCGATATTTGTGGGGAGTAGGTCGGATAAGCTATTTTCCCATAGAACAGCCTGATTTCTATGAGAAAGGTAGTCATTAAACCAGTCTATGGTAGTCTTGCTAAGGTAGTATGCCTCCAGTGTGTGGATCAACTGTTGGTGATTGACCATGTCGAAGGCTTTAGATAGATCAAGAAAGAGTGCCGAGGTTATTAATTTATTGTTTCGATTGTGGTTAACTGGGTCAGTAAAGGAAAGGAGAGCAGTAGTTGTGCTGTGATGGGGGCGAAAGCCGTGCTGGGTGTGAGACAGGAGATTGTTTCGAGTAAGATGGGTAATGAGCTGCTTGTGAATGCAGCGTTCCATGATTTTGGCTAGAGGAGATAGTATAGCTATGGGTCTGTAGTTTGATGTGTCAGTGGAAGATCCACCTTTATGTAGAGGGATGATGTGGGAGATTTTCCAGATAGAGGGAATAGAAGCTTCTGAAATGGACCGGTTGACCAAGATAGAAACAGGGTAGGCTATGGCATCAGATGCAATTTGTAGGTAGTTGGCTGGGAGTAAGTCAGCCGCTAAGGTGGTTGGTTTGAGTTTATTTAGGAGGGTTCTAATATAGGAGGTAGGTACGGGTTGGAGGTTGAAGGCGGGTTGAGTTGGGACTTTGGATGAGGGTGTAGCCAAGGGAGAAGTAGTAAGTTGGTTGGCGAGGGACTGAATGGTTTCTGTGAAAAATGAATTAAAGGTGTTGGCTATTTCTCTAGAATCTTTACCAATGAGTTTTTCAGGGGTAGGGGTGGTGGGTTTACCTGGATGAAGGAGGTGATTAAAACCGGCCCAAAATTTCTTGGGATTATTCTGGTGTTTATTTTGGAGGTGACAGTAATACTGTTTTTTGTCAGACAATACGGCTGCTTTAGTTGAGTTTCTAAGTTGGAGAAACTTGATGCGATCTAGTGGGGTTTTAGAGGCTCTCCTGATTTTATTTGGATAAGACTAAGGCAATCAGGAAATCTGATCAGCTTTTTGTTTCTTTTTATCCCAGGTCTTTGGGATTGGTTGTTTCCAAGCAGACGGTTTTATTTTTGTATTTCTAAAGCTATTTCCTTTTGTTATGTTTTTCACTAAAAGACTCTTCCTTTTTCTGTTATGGCTCATTGTACTAGGGCTGTGGCTTCTTCTGGTGCTTTTTTCAAGGGTTTGGGCAATAACTCCATTCTTCAGGCAGCTATCTGGACTTCTGTGCATACTTTTACCAAACACTGCAAGTTGGATGGAATATCCAGAGCTAGAGCTGGTTTTGCTAGTGCCATTCTTCATGGCTTTATAGAGAGCTCTACTGGTCCTTCCTCCTCCCAAGTTTCTTCCTGACCTTTGTCACTCTCCCTCATGTTAACAGTACTGCAGCAGTAGAATAGAAGGACATAGTATAGTTGTGTAAAATCTTACCATAACAGTAGATGTCCTTCTCTTCATTTTTGCAGTAATCAGTCCCTCCTTCCTATCCTTTCGTTCTTTTTCTTTTCCTGATGTATTGTTTACCTCCTTTTCCTTTGACTAGCATTCCTATTGGGGCATTCAGTTCTGAAGATGGTACGTCAGGACATTGTTTTTATACCCTACGTACAAGAGGAGCATACATGCGATGTACGGCATACCTTAAGGTAATTAAAGGCTTTGGTATACTGGCTGGACATCAGGCCGCCCTTGGCTGGGAATCCCTCATGTTAAGAATAACAGAAGGACATCTATCATTATGGTAAGATTTTACACAACTATACTTTCCCTCTGGGTCATCATTGTTCTGATAATGTTGTCAAATATTTGCCTGCCTTCTTCCAAACCACATTACTCTATAGATCAGTTTTGGCAACACCTCTGCCATTCTTTTAGCTAGTATAGATATAAACAATTTACAGTCATGGTTTAATATTTACATTGGATATGAAGTTGGGTTTGATGGGTCTTTAAGATCTTTGGGTAATACAGTCACCATAATCTTTTTCCAGGATGCTGGTACTTCCCCACATTTAAAATGATGTTTAACAAAACGTTTTAGATATTTAGCAATTTATTCTCTCCCAACTTCCCAAAATTCCAGAGGAATACAATCTGTTCCTTGGAGACTTCCCTATCAATTGATTATATATCACCACTTTTATCTCATCTTTTTTTATCATTGCTATTAATTGTTTAGCTTATTCTTCCTCTAACATTGACATAATCAACTATCCCATGAATAATTCCAGATGTGTTTTTTCTTAGTTTCCACATTCCTCTGCTTTCTATATATTTCCTTTAAATTTCTAAATATCTCTAATACTTCTATAGAATCTATTTTGTGTTGCTATAGACTTGACAGCAGCACTTTATAATTTGTGTTGCCTAAGTTTTTGTGCTAAAAGTTTTTGTGCTTTGGAGTTGTGAAAACAGTTGTGTGACAGCAACCTTTCTAAACTCGTCTATATTATCCAAATGTTCTTATTTTCCCTGTAGCACTCTGCAGTTGCGAATCTTCCTGTTGTGTGGGATTCCCTTTACTTTGCAATATTTTAACTTTTCGATAATTCCTATTACTTTGCCATATTTGTTTCTCTTCTTTGTGTACCCTGTTTTTAACCTCCATTTTCATTAAATCCTACTCATTAGCTATCCCTTCTGAAGATTTTTTTCTCTTCACTAATATCTCTTGAATCATTCCCAGTACTTATTTCTTAAATTGCTCTGTTTTCAGCAGGTATGTAGGAAAATGCCATTGTCTCAGTTTTAATGCATTACTTGCATTTTCATCTTTGTTTTTAATGGCCCATGATCTGAAATCTTTATTGAATGTTTGTCAAAACTTTCAATTAAATACACATTATTTTCTGAAATATACTTTCTATCTAGCCTAGTCTGGTTATTGTACATTAAATTGTAATATGTAAACTGTCTGAGTTCCCACTATTAAGTTCACATCTTCCATACCAGATATTCTCAAATATTTCTTCAGAAATCTGCCCTTTCTTGTTGTATTTTCCCTTCCAGGTCCCCTGATAATTTCTCACTACTGCAAACCAAGTTCCAACCCCTTCCCCTAAAAACATTCCATACTGAAAGCTGATTATTTCTCCCAAATTTCTCTTAAGCTCTGTAGTAGCAGTAGTTTTATGTTGAAGTTTAACACAGGGACAGGAAATTAACTCAGGGGCACAGGAAATTAACTTTCTTGGGTTGGCGTAAGCCATGGAACTTTGTTGGCTAGGCTTACTTAGGCTCTTGGGACGATAGCCTAGTACCTACCTATGAACCTATGAATATGCTATTGTAATCCTCCTTCCTTAGCAGTATCACTTTACCAATGCAAATCTGCCATTGTCATCTTTTTTCCCTCTTCTATTATTGTCAGAACCCCTATAGCAATCAGTATTATTACTTGTCTTTTCCTTTGTCCCAGATATGCTGCTGCATGTCCAGCTTAATTCCTTTCTTTGTCAATTTCATACACTTATTTCTATCTAAACATTCCTGCAACATTGCTATTTATGGTCTCTGTTTCCTGATATAATTCAATACTGTTTGCTTTTTATTGCTACATATAAGACCATGTACATTCCATGATATCAACAGAGTAGCCATTTGTGATAGAAAGCTATCACTCCTTCCAATTATATATGACAGTTATTTTGAATTATATTTCCAGCTGTTAGTTTACATGCACTCACTAATGACTGGCAGGTTTAACTCTTGTGTAACTGTTTCCTGTCATCTCCACTTGAACCTGTGTCAAGTTTTTCAGAACTTTTTATGTCAGTGAATATACTCAAATAAGAAACTGCATAGATTTTCAGAATCCCTGATCCCCTTTTGACTTACAAAGAACAGACAAAATTATGTATACTTTCAAAAAAGGAAGTTTACTCCTTGAGATAGGAGCTGCTGCCCAAATAAATGACTGCACCCACATGCATTACCTATTCTAAAATGAAAGATACCCATGCTAAAGTGTGTTAGAGCACGTGTTCCTACTTGTATTAATTGCTGTATTTTCTTTTATTATCTTTATTTACCTTAGATGTGAAAAACAGTTTGCATGCTTTCAGTAAACATTATCTTTTAACCCTAAGAAAAAGTGCACTTTTACATACATTATTAGTTCAGCCTCTGATGCAGCAGTCTCACAACAAGCAGGATCTGAATGTTGTGCCTTTTTAGAATGAAATATTTATTACACTAAAATTCCAAATAGCATAAAGATATACTGTAAATTTTATATGGACCATCCATAAAGACAGTGTTCATTGTTTTCTTCCTAAATTAAACCAAAATGAGTAAAATAAGAAAAATGGTAGGATGTATTGAATGAATTTATGGAAGATATCTGATTATCCCAATTGAACGAGGAGGAGGTGCAGGGGTTGATGCAGCACATAGAGTTAAAGGAACTTGAAGCATTCATCACCAGTCAAACAACCGGAAAGGCCCAGGGTGGAAATGGTGCACCAAGGATGTTTGTAAGCTATGGGGCAATACCTTGTCAGATTGTGGTGGGGGTCATTTAATGAGGTCTTAAGGGAAGAGTGTAGCCCCCATCATGAAAAAAGGTGATATTTTTCAGTGATTCTTCAAGGAGGGGAAAGATCCCTCAGATCTCTCAGCATACAGACTTATTTCGGTCCTTAACAATGATGATAAAGTTTTTACTTTGTTGTTGGCCAAGAGGCTAACATATGTGCTGCCTAGTCTCATAAATAATGCTTAGTGAGGCTTTACTGACATTTGTCAAACATTCAATAATATTAACAGAGTAACTGGTCCAGCGGCCTGTGGAGATTTTGGGTAAATCCCTCATAGTTGCCTGATTGGATGTAGAGAAAGCAGTTGACAGAGTATGTTGTCTTTATCTCTGGTATACCCTGGGGTCTTTTGGTTCCCAGACTGTGTTATAAAACTGTTGGAGGGACTTTACTATAAGGATTTAACAAGAATAAAATTAGGGAGTTGGCCTTCAACCACTCTGACACTAAACAGAGGCAGAGGACAAGGTGCCCACTGCCCCTCCCCCTTTTCTTGCTTGTCCATTATCTGGAGCCATCAGCCAGTAAAATTAGGGAGCCTACAATCCAGGGTTAAGTTTTGAGAGGTTATCCACAAAATGTAGCTCTGATCGCAGATTTCATAATATTGTTTGTTTCTAACCCTGTGAGGGATTTGCCAGGTTGTGTAGTTTATTTTGTAGCTATCTAAGCTTTTTTGGGCTATAAAATGAACAAGGGAAAATTAAAGCAGTTCTTGTGAAATACTAGGCCAGTATGTGATTTGGTCCAAGAATGTCTATTCCTGTTCTGCCATGACAAAATTAAATTTTTGGGAATATATTTATTAGAGCAACTAGAAGTAGTAGCAAGATATACCTGTGAGGAAAAAAAAACAAGATTATGAAAAAATTAGGGATTATCTGTTTCTTGCAGTTGATCTAGATAATAAGATACTATTAATTAAGATGATCTTGGTCCCCACAATTACAAATATTGGACAATGCTATTTTATGTATCATACAAGTCCACATAGAGTGAGATATTGACAAGAAACTTGAAAAATTGATATGGGAGATAAATCACCCATACTCAGCTGGGAGAAATGAGTCCTGCCACATCATCAGAAGGGATTGGCCCTTCCAATGTTAAAAAGTTATTTTTATGGTACTGTGCAAATGGATAACTGTTTTCCTAAATGGAAATCAGTTGAGCTAACAAAAGAGGATTAAAGGCAGGAACCATACAGGACAGGTTTTTGGAAGTAGTTGCAAATCAAGACAAAGATCAGGTAGCACAATACTTCACATGCCAGGTGGTGGTGAAATGTCTGAGTTCTAGGAATGTAAGACAATGGGTAGGAGAGACTGTTCCTTATGGCTATGGTATGCAGATATATATGCACCAGGAAACAGGGATGACCAGCAGAAATTGGTTGGATATTGGAAAATAACCTGCTTTCTTGATGCAGAATTAGGAGTGGTATGGTAAATCATGGGAGAACACAAAAGATGTCTTCAGGCTAACACCCAGAAACTGTTTACCACTGATGAGAGTGAGAGTGGAAGCCAATGAAATATTCAGAACTGTAGGAGGTATAAAGAATATTCTTGACTTTATTATGCTCTTAGCTGGAGCTAGATCTCCTCATGCTTTAATGAAGGCTGTAATTAGTAGGGTTCACCTAATACTACAAGATAGTTTTAGGAGGTTAGCAGTCCCTGACTAGACATTTGACTATGATCCCCTGGAGTGAAATTTATGGAACACCAAAACTGGCATCAAAATCTAGGTGGTTTAGTTTTTGGGAGTAGAAATACCTCCACAAATATTTTATATTCCATCAAGATTAGCAAGAATATTTCCCAGCAGCTCATAGTGTTGTTGGAAACATTATAATGGCATAAGGGGCATGTGGGATCATATTTTTGGAATTATGAATACTTTCAAGCTTTAAGAGTGAACTTGTGGCGTTAGTGCACTAGTTATGGGTTAAATAGGTCCATGTTACCAGGGTGGTGTATTTGTAAGCTGGATCCCAAGGCTTGCTATCTCTGGATCCCTATCATAGAGAGACCTCTTTAGCTTCCTGATGTTGGTAGCAAAAAAAAAAATAAATAAATAAATAAAAAATTAAAAAAAAAACAATAACCAGAAACTGAAAGATTAGGTCTGTTCCAAAGATCTTTGAAGTACTGTACATTTGGTAGTCTCTTAAGACTTTTGAACAGATCTATTAAAAGGGGTGGATCTATAAAATTGAGGAGTAAGTGGAATTTCTGAAAATTGAAGCTGTAGTAACTAGTAGAGGTTGGCACCCCACTCGTAGGATAATCCAAGGATAATGTGTTTCCTTTTGTACCATGGTGTTTTATGAAGCCATTCTAAGATAGTATGTAATAAGGAAGGAGCATTGCAAAATAACTAAAGATATCTTAGAAAGCAGTTGAGGCTTTTGTGGTCATGTCAGAGCATTTTTTTTTGTAATTATTGTTATAGTAGCATGTGTTGTATTAATGGGTGGAGGTGACTATAAAGCTGTTCTTTATAAAAAAAAAAACCAAAGAAAAGGAAGATAAAAGTTAAAGTTCCATTGGCTCAATCTTTTGTGAAGCACTATTCTGTTTAACATGAAACAATGCCATACATGTAGTTCTTGTTTATCCAATGAAACTCAGAACTAGACTTTCCTGTGTAAGTTTTCAAGTCCAGAGTCTAATAGTATTTATTCCATAGCTGTTTTACTCTCTCAGATCTATAAATGTTTGTTCTACTTCATACACAAGATTGACACAATCTGGGTTTTCATAAAACTGTTTAAACATGGAAAAAATAGGCGTTTAGATTATTCCTTTGATACCCTTCCTATTATTGTTTTTTTGCCTTTAGTTACTGCATTGTTAACAAAAGAGTTTTGTATGGTTTCAGAATTCGAGGCAAAGTGTAGAAGACACAGTAACAGCACCAAAAGCATTTCTTCAAGAAATTAATTTATGTTGCTTTATGTTAGATATCGATGAATGTGTTCAGAATGGACGAATATGCAATAATGGTCGCTGTATTAACATACCTGGAAGTTTCAACTGTGTTTGCAATGCTGGATTCCAAGTGACAATTGACCAAAGAAATTGTGAAGGTAATGTTCTATGTATAATTAAATTAATAATCCTGATAGGTGTACTTCTGAACTGCCATACTATTAATTTTAGAACTGTACATTTTATTTTATTTTTGTTATTTTGGCTGTAGTGTTCTTTTGATTCATTAGATTCTTGATAGGTAAGAAGCACCACCTATGTCCTGTCTTATATGATGATAATATCTGAGCAATACAGCATTAATCAAGATCGACTTAACTTGTGGAAGATTCTCTCACTGATATAGTGAAACAGACTTGTATAACACAGACAGCTATTGTTCCAGTAAGACTGAAGGCTACAGAAGAAAGAAGTTTTCTAATATGTAGTTCCTAATTGCATCAGTCTTCTCTGTGGACTTGTGTTGGATGGGCTGGGATTCCACATCAACACATATGTGTATATATATATATATATATATATATATATATATGTATATATATATATATGTGTGTGTGTGTGTGTGTGTGTGTGTGTGTATATATATATATATATATATATATATATATATATGTGTGTGTGTGTGTATTTTATATATATATATATTTATATATATATATATATATATATATATATAAAATATGGATTCACTTTAGAAGCTCGAAATACTGAAATATCGAAATTCAGTATTTCAAACTCATAAAGTTGAATCCTGAAAACAACGAAACCTCAGAAGCGTGAAATTCAAAACCTTGCACACCGGAGATTTTGAATTAATGCTTCCAGTGTTTCTCTGTGGTTGTGGATTCAGGTAAGTGTTTATTTGTTAAGGGTTTTGAGCAGGGGCTGTGGTGTGTGTTAGTGTGTTTTGTTGCTGTGATGTGCATGTGCGAGGAGAATGTAGCTTGTGTGGTAGTGTTTTGTGTGTGTTTGTATGTAGTGCAACCTCGGAGTTAGAATATTTAACTGGGGGGAGGGGTTGGGGTGGGGGTGCAGGTGGGCTTGCCCCTCTGTTTTTATGTAGTAGACAGCTTGTGTTTGTGTGTGAGGAGGAAGGTGTGTGTGTGTGTGTGTGTGTGTGTGTGTGTGTGTGTGTGTGTGTGTGTGTGTGTGTGTGTGTGTGTGTGTGTATGTGTATGTGTGTGTGGAGTAGCAACGCTAATTCAAAATCTCCGATGTGCGAGATTTTGAATTTTGCACTTCTGAGAGAGAAAGATAGATATATAGATACACACACACACACACACATATATATATATATATATATATATATATATATATATATATATATATATATATATATATATACAAATGCTATATATATTTTAATAATAAAAAACTTTACTGATGAAATATTTTAATGAGGAGTTATGCTTACAGTGGGCATATGGTCAAATTTTGATAGGAGCTGGTACAAAAATCAAAAAGTAGCTACGAATTTTGCTGACAACCTTGATCCACTTTCTATAGTCAGCTAAATGGCAAAACTTTCTTCCATACCTACAGCTGATGCCATACTAGAAACTTTACTACTAGTGTTGAGTGGACAGCTGTATGTCTGAGTCGTGAAAACCTGCTGTGGTTCTTGTAAATGAAGTTATCTGAGAACCTGCTATGGGTCTTATACGTGAACAGAGTTATCTGCAAGAAGAGGTGTCTTGCATATGTATATATGCTTGTTTTAGTATTTAACCACTGCTTAAGGAATTGTTAGTGTGAATGGCGATAATAGCATTGGTAAGACACACGTACATCTATGACAAAAGTGAGAGTGCCTTTCAGCAATGTCCTTATTGTGCAGGGTAGACGAAGAGGGTGGTAGAGAACTTGGTTACCGGGTCTTTGATTTATATGACATTAACATCAGAAAATGTATTGGAAAATACAGAAAAGGGGCCACTTTTTATCAAGTATTTTCTGAATATGTTCATCATTAGATCACTTTTAAAGTGTCCTAAGCTGTATGGGTTAATCAGTTGTTCTCCTCTTTCTACCCTGATAAGTCTGTAATGCTTTCTCTAAATCTAGGCGTTCATTTACCTCAGTTGCACCAGATAACTTCAAACAGGTGGCTCTTGAAAATCATTCTGAAAGGGTACAGTTGGCAGTGTGAGTATCTTTCTCCTTTTCAGGGTATTCCCTTTAATGTGCCAAACAAGTCCCCAGTCCTGGAAAATATGTTGTCTCTAGGGTTCATCGAAAAAAACTCTACAGAACAGAAAGGGAAAGATTTTATTCAAGACTCTTTTAAGTGCCAAAGAAAGAAGCATACCTGGAGACCAGTTCTAGATCTTTTTTTTCTGAATCTCCACATTGAAGCAAAGTTCAAGATCTGTTTTCTTCCAGTCACAGCAAACAGTTAAATAACTTATGCTCTAGGTTTCCTTGCAAGCAGACTTGAATGATGCGTTTTCATTCCCATGGACAGAAGTGTTCCTGTATGTCTTTCCACCCATTCCACTCATAACCATGGTTATTCTAAGGATTCAGAACAACTCCTCAGAAATAACTATGATTTCCCCTTCTTCTCAAATTGGCCAAAAGCAGTTACCACAAACTTCCACACAGGATGGAGTTTGTCATCCATGGGGTTGTTTGATACACCCTAGTCTACAGCTTCTTCAAAAGACTGTCTGGATGATGGAGTTTTAATACCTTTTAGGCACCTATTTTATGAAGATATGCCATAGGTATTGAAGGCAGCTAAGAAACCTGCTACTAAAAAATTATATATGGGGAAGTGGAAAAGATTTTCTAGTTGGTGCCATTGTAAGAATTGGGACCATTTTAAAGTCTGGATGCCTCTAGTTCTCCATTATCTTAGTGAGGTACTATCCTTTGGCCTTTTTAAACCGCCTGTCAAAATTAACCTTTCCAACATTTCTACTTGAATTCCCATATCCCCAACCATGTTTTTCCAAGCACAAGTTTTAAAGGAGTTCTACATTTCTGTCCTCCTGGGAAACTGGGGGCTTCTTCTTTGTATCTCAAGTTTTGTTCCAGGAAAAACGCTTTATTTTTCCATTTGAACCAGCTCACCAACTTGGAAAACAGTGTTCCTCATTATTCTGACTTCTGCAAGGAGAGTATCTGAGTTACAAGCATTTATGGTGACCCAACCTCATGTCATTTTCCATAAAAATAAAGTGCCTTTGACAGCAAATCATTCAAGCTATTCATCTGTCTCTACCTTTGTTCCAAGTCCAAAAATGGATAAAGGGTTTTGCACACTTGATGCCCACGGTCAGCTCAAATATTTTTTTAAACAAGAAACATCTTTAAAAATTATCACTTATAACATAGGCAATAATACATAAATGAAAACAAACCATATTGACATAATCATAGCTGCAAACATTGTGCATCACAAACCATATTGACACAATTCTAGTTGCAAACATTCTATATCACTTATAATATACCCGAGCATTGTCAGCAAACATTACATAACTCATTCAAATCCTGTCTTCTTTTAAACCTCATTCCTCCCCTGTCAGTATTGTTCTTCAGTTCCCCTTTTTTCCTATGTAATTTGCTCTAACCCTTTTTTAAAGATCACAATTCCAGTTATTTTATCTCTGTTACTAGGACTATGATGTTTGCAGATGACATTGTGATCTGTAGTGAGAGTAGGGAACAGGTGGAGGAGACCCTGGAGAGTTGGAGATATGTTCTAGAGAGAAGAGGAATGAAGGTCAGCAGGACAAAGACAGAATATATGTATGTGAATGAGAGGGAGGATAGAGGAATGGTGAGGATGCAAGGAGTAGAGGTGGCGAAGGTGGATGAGTTTAAATACTTGGGTTCAATATTTCAGAGTAACGGTGAGTGTGGAAGAGAGGTGAAGAAGAGAGTACAGGCAGGATGGAGTGGGTGGAGAAGAGTGTCAGGAGTGATTTGTGACAGACGAGTACCTGTAAGAGTGAAAGGGAAGGTCTACAAGAGGGTAGTGAGACCAGCTATGTTATATGGCAAACACTACTAAAAATTCCTGATGTCCACCACGGCAGTAAAACTTAATAGTAAAATCAAAACTTTAATGAAAAGAATATAACATAAAATAAGCAGTCCTCAGTCTTCCGATAAGTGCTTTCGGCAAATAAGCCTTCCTCAGATCGTATAAAAAGGACTGTTCAGCTTTTGTATTTATAAGGCATCACAGCCATTCCTCATTTAGTTCTCTGACACTCCCTTGTTGTAAACCAAAAGGAGGCCAGCTAGCAGAGAGGTATAATTTCCTTCATTGTAATTAAAGGGGCAGTGCTTCTCTTTACTATAGGATTGTATATGAGAAAACTAATAGCTATGGATGTGAATACATTATATGAATGAAGCAACATTCAAGTAAACTTGCTAATCATATTCCTTCTATTTTTAAGTGCAGGTTTTAAAGGCACAATAGTATTCAAGCCTGGTGATCTGTTTGCTCTTAAATTAATTATCCAGCATGTTTCCCTTAGCTCTGTGCGATTATGAACATCACCTCCTCTTGTGGTCTGACAGACTGCCTCTATGGCCTTAAATACAAAGTAATGAGAAGGATACTGTGCTACGTGGGCTGCTAAGGCATTATTGGGATCTTTCTGTTTGATATCCCTCAAATGTCTGAGGATACGTTCCTTAAGATGTTGATCTGTTTTGCCAACATAGAAAGCACTACATTGGCAGCAAGTTGCTAAGTATATGATGTGGGAACTAGTACAATCAGCATAGACATTAAAATTGTACTGTTGCCCAGAGTATGGATGTACAAAAACATTGGAGCTGTCAATGGATTTGCAAGCTTTGCATCTTAAGCACTTGAAAGTGCCCTTTCTATTAGAATTGGGCCTATTTCTTTCAAATCCATCTTTGTTGCAAATGAGACGTTTCAAATTCTTCTTATTCTTGTATAGGAATCTGGGCTGTTCACCTATAATGTCTCTTATTTTGTCATCAGTTGTCAATACCGGCCAAAACGTCCTAATAACTTCACATATTTGCTTATTGTCAGCAGTGTATGTTAACAAACATTTAAGTTGCTGTGATTGAGTTTTAGGATCCAAGCTCTCATGATGACTTGATGTGGGTTCAGAGAAGTAGGGACGTCCCTTTCCTCTCCTTAATTCCTGTGGATCATGCTTCAATCTTAGATTCTTTTTTTTTATAGGATCTTTTACTTAAATGTGTCGCAATATTTCTCTGTTCTGCTACAAAGTCTTCGTTCTCAGTACATAATCTTGAGGTTCTTAAGATCTGATTCTCAAAGATGTTATCAAAAATATGTTCCGGTTGCATACTCCCCCTATGCAGATAATGATTTCTCCAGGTTTCTTTTTTATGAATTCCTGTACTGATACCTCTATCAGGATGCAGATGAATCTTTACATCCAGAAATTCTATGGTCTCCGAAGAATGTATAAACACAAACTCTAGAAAATCAGTGCTCTCGTTGATAAAGTTGACAAAAAGGTCCAATTGTGTAGAGCTGCCTCTCCAAAGGATAAAGACATCATCCACAAAACGGCCGTAGTACACTAGATATTGTTTCCAAGTGCAGTGTATCAGTTCATTATGTTCCCACTCAGCCAGAGCCAAATTAGAGTAACTATTTGCACATGGGATGCCCATAGCCACACCCCATGTCTGCAAATAGAAAGAATCCCCATACATAAAGATGTTATTTTCCAATACAAGTTCCAGCAAGGAACATATTGGTTCTACTTCCATACTGCTCCTTGCTAGGAAAGATCTTATTGCCTGTAGACCATAGTCATTCGGAATCACCGTAAACAAACTCTTGATGTCCATTGTCACTAGTAACAAATCTTCATATTTCTTGAGGTCCTTAGTAACTAAAAAGAGTTTTTCCAGAAAATCTCCTGAGTCCTTCAGTACAGTTCCTGCTAGTGGCAGGGCCTTCTTTAATTCATTCTCCACGTACATGGAAACAGGTTCAGTTACCCACCCCCTACCAGAAACTATGGGACGTAGGGGAAGGTCAATTGGATCCTTGTGAATTTTGGGGAGTCCGCTGATGTATGGAAACATAGGTTTAGGGCAATCAAAGAACTCATATACTTCTTGTGAGATATTTGCCTCTATCAATAGATCATATAGATGGCTACGAAAAAGATCTACCTTAGTCGTAGCTTCACTGCAACTTAATCTCTTATACGTTCTTTCATCATCCAGCATAGAGAGCATTTTATGCCTGTACCATACAGCTTCCATCACTACTATACATCCTCCCTTATCAGCAGGCTTGATGACCAAGCTGTCCATCTCCTTTAGCTGCTTCAGCATTTCATTCTCATTAGTAGTTAAATTGAAGAAACGTCCTTGTCCTTTGGTTGTATTACCCCTTAGTTTGAAGAGTTCATCTTCACATAATCTCAAGAACATCTCCACTGGTGGAGGATTAGGGAGAACAAAGCTACTCAATTTTGTATAAGGTAGCCGTCTACTGTCATTAGCTCGTCAAAAAATACATTTTAATGCAAGGTTCCTGCAAAACATTCTGATATCCAGCACAAATTCACTAATATCAGACGGTAAGGCTGGAATAAAACTCAGGCCCTTGTCTAACAAGGAAATCATATCAGGGCTCAAACTCTTATTAGAAAGATTCACTACTAAACTTGGTTCAGATCCAATTAAAGTGTGAGCTTCTTCTTTTCCCGTTCTTGACTCTGTGTTCTTTGAGTTCTGAGATGGTTGAATTTGGAAAAATACGGCAAGGGCCAATTTATCGGTGCATGCATTGCCCCTTCTTTCGGTCTAGTTGCTAGATTGGGGGCTAGGAGAGCATTCCTGTTGCCGGTTTCTGCACCCATAGTGGCTGTACTACTAGACGCTTCTCTTGAATCTGTTTCAGATATTACAAAATTAGAGGTTGGTGCTGATGAGTTAAGAATAACAGGGTTATGAATGGAAGGTTCCAGATCAGTTAAACTGACATGAGTAATCACATCTTCTCCATTAGGTCTAGAAAAAGGTATCTTCTCCTTATGCGGTGGTAGAGCTCACATGCAGGTGGTTGGTGTGACAGAGCAAGATGCAGAGGACAGGAAGAAATGGAAACAGGTGATCCGCTGTGGCGACCCCTAACGGGTATAGCTGAAAGAAGATGATGATGATGATGACTATATTCACTACTTCTAGTACAGTTGGTGTAGACTTTGATTTCCATTTTCTACTGCTGCTGTTTTGGCAGCCACTTTAGTTAGACTCAGCAAGACCTTAATATGTCTAAGGAATTCTGATTCCCTATCATAGCTCAGAAAAAAATATTTCCCTAGTTACACCAATTTGCTCACCCAGTATCTCAGATAGAGTAGTCTGCAGGGAATCTTTAAAGTCTGCCAACACATTACACACCCAGAAAATATGTCCCCAGTTACCTCTTTCTTCCCCAACACACCTCCAATATTTACTGTATACCTGAGGAAAAATTCTCTGGAGTTTACTTGGGCTATAAAAATATCTATGTAAACATTTCCAAGCAAAAATCCTAAATCTTCTACATTTTGTTGTATATTTGTGAGACATACATATATTCCCCATTGCTTTTTTTGTGAATTGCTTATCTAGTCTCTACACCCAATCCTTTCTAACCTCCTTTGAGTGATTCTTACAGTTATCATGTGATATTTTATATGTTCTACTAATTATTCCTTTTTTTAATTGCAGCTTCTATTCTAGATTCTACTAAACACTCCACCAGTGCTAGTTTTTTGTTTAGGACTCCCCTATTTCCTTCTCTTTGCCTATACTCTGATATCAATTTGTGATAGGCAAGGTAATCTCTAACCTGCAGTCCAAATATATTTTTGGCCTTTTCCCATTCTATTACATTTCCCTCTCTAGTTTTTTGCTCCCAATACCTTGGCTACTTTGCCAGTTTTCATAGAACTTCCAAAATATTTCTAATACATCTATAGGATCTCTTATCTTCCTTGTTATAGGCTCCTTAAGCTTGACAACAGCCCTTTCTACTTTCTATTGTCCGAGTCATTGTGCTAAAAGTTTTTGTGCTGTTGAGTTATTATAAAAAAAAAAAAACAGTTGATTAACAGCAGTCTTTCTAAACTCATTCATATTATTGAGGTAATCCCTTACTTTCTGTTTAGCATTCTGCTGTTTTCTTCTTGTTCTGTGAGATTCCCCTATTCTACAGTACTTTAACATTTGTTAGTCCCTGTAGATAATTCTTGTTAATTCTTAACCATATCTCCCTTTCTTTTATTTCCAACCTATTTTTAAACTCCACTTTAATTTTATTCCACTCCCTAGCTATATTTAAAGAAGAAATGTTGATCTTCTCTAATAGCACCTGAATAATTTCCACTACACAATCTTTAAATTCCTCTCTTTTCAGCAGATAGTTGGAAAAGCACCAATGTCTTATTTTTATTTCATTTTCTTGAGTTTTTATTCTAGTTATTATTGGTGCATGATTTGCTATAGTTATTGGGTGTGTATCAAGACCTTCAGTTAAATGCACATGTTCCTGTGAAATGTAAATTCTGTCTAGCATAGCCCATTTTTTTGTATGTTGGAGAGTAATATGTAAATTCACTTCAAACTCCTGGTACTGAACACATCGTCCATGCCAAATATTTTCATAATTTTTTTCAAAAATCTAACATCCTTTGTTGTACTTTCCCTTCTGGGCCCCTAGACACATCTTTACTGCTGCAAATCAAATTCCAGTCAGCACCAATAAGTAATATTCCTTGCTGAAAGATGATTATTTCTCCCAGAATTTTCTTAAGCTCCATAATAGCAGTTTTAGGTAGAATATAAATATATGCCAGTGTAATCTCCTACCTTGCCAGTAGCCCCTTAGTATTACAAATTTGCCATTATCATTTTTTTATCCATCACTGTTGGAACTTCTCTTACAATTAATATAAGTACTCCTCTTTTCTTTTGTCCCAGGTTTTCCCATGAATAACCATCCTGAAAAAACTTTCTTTATCAAATTCACTCGGTCAGTTCTTTCCAAGTGTGTCTTCTGTAGCATAGCTACTTGAACTGTACATTTTTTAATGTAGTTCACTACTGTTTCTTTTTTTGTATTTATCTGTGAGATCACTGATGTTTAAGGACATTACAGAAAGCATCAGAATTTGTCAGAGATTTGGGAAGTGTGACTAAACTTAAAAGGCCCTTGTGGTTGTTAACCTGGTAAATACCTATGAACCTATAAACAATCAATTTTTATGTATAACAGCTTTTTTGTTAAATGTCTAGTTCCAGCTTTTGTGTTACAATGCATACACATTTTGGCAGTTTGAACTTTTATACAGTTGTTTCTTGTCATATCCATTTGAGCCTATGTCACATCTTACAAAACTGTTTTTTGTTATTGAAAGCACTTTAACAAAAAAGCAAACACGCCACCAATACCCCCTAAAATATATGAACTTAATATTAACTTAATACTAGCACAAAAACTATGCACATCTTCAAATATTGAAGTTTTACCCTCCTAATAGGAACAAATATGCCAAACTTACAACCACAGTCATAGACATGAGTTAACCTAAAATAAAGGTTATCCATGCTAAGATACATGGTGTAGCCTGTGCTTCAACTAAGTGCTATCTGGTTTTGTCTTATCTTTATAGCTCATCAGATTTTCTCCATGGAGACAAGACAATCAGATGCATACTTGCTACTAAGCATACCTTTATTTGCTAGAAAAAAGCATTATAATATTTATAATATTCACTTGCTTTATTTTAAAACTTTTTACTAGATCAAGCTAAGGGCCTTAATCCAGTCATTCCCTAATACAAGAATGATAAAAGCACATTCATTTTTCTTTTGTCATGCTCTTTTAACCTGTATCCCAAGGATCCTTCAGATCGCCAGCACCCCTAGTGATATGGACATCCTCCAAGAGGGTCTCAATCAGACAAATGACTGGTGCTACAAACATGGCCACAAGCTGAATACCAAAAAATGCATCATCATCCCCTTTGGGGAGAGTGACATTGCAACAAATTATCACATTAATAATGTCCTAAGCACGCAATCAGTCATGAGGGATTTAGGCACCCAGGTTGATAGCAACCTGACTTTTGACCACCATATTGCTTCCATTGTATTGAAAGCCTTCTACATGGCCCACCGCTTAAGTAAGGGTATCTCATCCAGGGACAAGGAGGCCATAACATCCCTGTATTCTTCCCTTATAATGCACATTATTGAGTACAACTCCCCTTTCAGCATGTACCTTGCAAAGCACATGCAGCATGAGACCACAGAGGTTCCTCACCAGGAGATTCCAGGGCCTCAAACATCTACCATACACAGATAGGCTAAAAGCCCTATCCCTGTACTCAGTTTCATACAGACTTCTCAGAAGTGTGCAGTTGTCATATACTTTCCTCTAGGTTACTGGATGCCATGTATGGGGCTTGCACTGCTTTTTATTGAACAGCTGCAGTACTTTTTCCAGTCAGTGTTTTTTCCTCACCTTTTATAATTGATTTTTTTCAGGTTCTCTGTATTTGTTTTTTTTCCTGGCATCCAGGCAGTGCATTTACTATCCACTTACTGAAATATACCCAGAAACAAAAAAAAATCACTAGTCTTCTCTGCTGAGTTTCAGTTTTCACACTGGAAGAGTTACAATTAAGCTGTTATTCAATATGCAGCCTTCTTGGAAGTCCCCAACTTAGATATTATCTTGACAAGAGTAAGACCTTTCGGTGCTCAAATCAACTGTTTTCTTTCCCCCTGTGAAAGTAAGGCAAAGGGACAAAAGGACAATCAGTGTCAAAACAGATAATGTCAATATTGTTGTCTCATGGTATTGTTTTTTGCTACTGTCACTATAAGAAGCCACTGAGTAAGTGTAAGGCCTGTTCTACGTGGGTATTGGCTTCTTGTATGGCTTTTTGAGACAGGGTGGTCTGGTCTTCAAATACAACAATTTGGTCATCTGTGTAAACTTTTACAAAACATTATAAATTAGACTTCTTTTTCCAGGTCCACTGCAGAGACTATTCTCCAGGAGCTGAGCTCTGACACTCTTTCCCCCTCCTTCCTTCCCTTCCTTTCTAAGCTGTGGTAATCTACCCGTATAGCTGAGGCTACTGTGGCAGTGATCAAATGATGAACATAGTACATTTGTATAAGAAAACTTAGCATAACACTGGCTGTTCAATGGTAACTGTTGCAATAAGGACACCCTCCCCCTTCTTATGTTGTACTTGTTTGCCAGGGTATGGATATTTATTTATTCTTTTGTCCTAATGTAGAACTAAAATCATGGTTCTAGTCTCTGCTACTGCGGGGAAAGAAAGCTCTGAAGGTTAGGCGATCAAACCCCTGTTTTTAAATAATTTTCCTCAAGCCCTTTTGTGGTTAGTGCACTGCAAAAGTGACCTAAAGCTTTGAATGTTGGCCGGTTATCATGTCCTTGGCAGGATATTTCCCTTGTAGCTTAGGTTACTGCAACAGTTATCTCTTCAAACATTTACTGCTATGGTAAGTTTACTTACACAATTGTACTTTCTAGAATTCGACCTAAGGCTTTTTTTCTGTAAGCTCATCTGTGAAGTGATGTCAAGGAGGGTGTTTTGCTGATACCTGTAGAAGTTTCAGGCCCTTAAAGAGGTTGATGCACTACAGCTAACAGCTTTTGCCATCCATTTATGAACTTTGTGATTGCATCAGTTAATCAGACATCTTATGTAGTTTTCCTGGGCCTATTATATAATAGAATTATTATATATGATTCTGAATTAGTAACTCAATAGTGCATGGAAGCTAGTAAAAATAGAATGCTCATTTTAAGAATCATAAACTGCCTTAGGTAGATGCCAGTCCCCAGGATTTGTAAGAGATGTGTTCAAGTTATTAACATTAAGCTGCATGTTTTAAGATGGTGTGAGGACATCACCTTGACACTGTTTTGTCTTGCCTTCTGTAATGATTTGCATTTGGCACCCTCTAAGGAATGAAGTGTGGTAAAAACGGAAACACCCCCCACCCACCAACCAACCAACACACACACACACACACACACACACACACACACACACACACACACACACACACACACACACACACACACACACACACACGAGAACCAAACTTCCTTTATAGCCTTGCATATCCTAGTCAGGCAGTCCATCCTAGCAGGCAGTATTACTTACAGGTGGTACAAGAATTTGATTTGTAGCAGTGAGGATGTACAGTGGATATAACAATTTTACACACCCCTGTTAAAATGCCAAATTTTTGTGATATAAAAATGAGACCACAATAAATCATTTAAAAACTTTTCTCACCATTAATGTGACCTATAACCTGTATAATTCAATTGAAAAACAAACATACAATACGCTGGTTGTCTAAGTATGCACACCCTTAAACTAATACTTTGTTGTATGTGCACACCCTTAAACTAATACTTTGTTGAAGCACCTTTTGATTTAATTACAGCATTCAGTCTTCTTGGGTACACACTTGCCATCAATTAAAGAGACTCTGATTAACCCCAAATAAAGTTCAGCTGTCCTAGTAGAATTTTCCTGACATTTACTCAGTTGCCTGCTACAGCAAAAGCCATGGTTCGCAGAGAGCTTACAAAGCATCAAATTGATCTCATTCTTGAAAGGTATCAGTCAGGAGAAGGGTACAAAAAATTTTCCACAGCATTGGATATACCATGGAGCACAGTGAAGACAGTCATCAGAAAGTGGAGAAAATCTGAGACAACAGTGACGTTGCAAAGAACTGGACATCCGTCCAAAATTGATGAAAAGACAAGACAAAAACTGGTCAGGGAGGCTATCAAGAGACCTAAAGCAATACCAAAGGAGCTGCAGGAATTTCTGCAAGTATTGGTTGTTATGTACTACATGTGACAAAAATCTCCTGCATTCTCTATATATCTGGACTATGGGGTAGGGTTGCAAGATGGAAGCCTTTTCTTACACAGACAAATATCCAAGGCCTGGCTAAAATTTGCAAAACAATACATCATCTCCCAAAAGCATGTGGGAAAATGTGTTATGGTCTGATGAGACCAAGGTTGAACTTTTTGGCCACAATTCCAAAAGGTAGTTTGGTGCAAAATAACACTTCACATCACCAAAAGAACACCATCATCATGGTAAAGCATAGTGGTGGCAGTATCATGCTTTGGGGTTGCTTTTCTTCAGCTGGAACTGGGGGTTTAGTCAAGGTGGAGGGAATTATGAACAGTTCCAAATACCAGTCACTTTTGGCCAAAAACCTTCAGGTGTCTGCTAGAAAGCTGAAGATGAAGAGGAATTTCACCTTTCAACACGACAATGACCCCAAGCATACATCCAAATCAACTAAAGAATGGCTTCACCAGAAGAAAACTAAAGTTTTGGAATGGACCAACCAGCACCCAGAACTAAATGCAATAGAAAATCTGTGGTGTCACCTGAAGAGGGCTGTGCACAAGAGATGCCCTCGCAATCTGACAGATTTGGAGCGCTTTTGCAAGGAAGAGTGGACAAATAGTGCCAAGTCAAGATGTGCCATGCTGATACACTCGTACCCAAGAAGACTGAATGCTGTAATTAAATCAAAAGGTGCTTTAGCAAAGAATTAGTTTAAGGGTATGCACACACAACAAAGTATTAGTTTAAGGGTGTGCACACTTATGCAATCAGCACATTGTATGTTTTATTTTTTTATATATTTTTCCCTAACAGATTTGTTTTTCAATTTAATTGTACAGGTTATAGGTCACATCAAAGGTGGGAAAAGTTTTGAAATGATTTATTGTGGTTTCATTTTTTTATATCACAGAAACCTGGTATTTTAACATTGGTGTGTAAACTTTTTATATCCACTGTATCTGGGGAGCCTGGAAGGGAAATTATAACAAAAGAGGGTAGATTTTTGAGGAAATTTATGTGAATATTTGGTATGGAAGATGTGAATTCAGTAATAAGAGCTCAGAGAGAATTTACATATTATTCCCCAAGGGACAAAAAATGGGCTAGGCTAGACCGAAATTATGTTTCACAGGAACATGTGCATTTAATTGACAGTTTTGATGCTCATCGAATATCTATTTCAGATCATGCACAAATAATAGCTGAAATAAAAATGAGGCACTGACATTTCCCTATCTCTCTGTTAAGCAGAGAGGAAGTTAAGGAATGAGAAATAGAAATTATTCTGGAGTTATTAGGGAAGACAGAAATGTCTTCATAAAATATAGCGAGGGACTGGGATAAAATGAAAGCGGATTTAAAAGTATGGTTGAAATAAAAGAAAAAGAGATATGGTTAGGAAGTAAGAAGAATTATTTAGAGAGACTGACAAAGGTTAAAGTATTGCAATATGAGCGGAATCTCACAGAACAAGAAGATGCACAATTTCTGAATGCTAAAGAGAAAATAAGGGACTATCTGGATAATATGCATGAATTTAGAAAGATTGCTGTTAAGCAACTGTTTTTATTTTCGTATTTCTAACTCCAGAGCACATAAACATTTAGCACAACATCTCAGGCAACAGAAAGTAGGAAGGGCATTTGCCAAGCTTAGGGAGCCTATAACAAGGAAAATCCTATAGAGGTATTAGAAGTATTTTGATCTGTATAGAGCAGAGAAATGTGGAAATCAAGAAAGAGTACAAATGAAGATATTTATGGAAGAATTAAATATGTCAAGGTTAGAGGTAGATGAGGCTCAATTATTAATTAGGATAGGAGGAGATAAATTAAAAATGGTGATATGTAACCAATCTACAGTAAAGTCTCTAGGAATAGATGGTATTCCTGTGGAAGTTTGGAATCTAGGAAGGAAGAAAGTGATAAAGGAACTGGAAGGATTTGTTTAACAGTAGTTTAAAAGGAGAAGCATCAGCATCCTAGAAGAAAGGTGTGGTGGTTGTCGTTGTAATACCTAAAGATGGTAAAGACTCACCAGACCAGCTTCATATAGGCCCCTTTTGATTCTAAGCTATGATTATAAAGGCTTAGGCCCCTTTTGATTCTAAGCTATGATTATAAAGGCTAATGTGTTGCAAAAACTGATAGATATGGGTCACAGTGGTTTTGCAGAGGGGAGGCACAAATTTGGTAACCTTAATAGAACAATGATGATCCAGAGGGAAGCAGAATGTAAGAAAATACCACAGTTGTTGGTGGGTGTTGATGCAAAGAAAGCATTTGATAGAGTAAGCTAGGATTTTATAAGTAGGGCTTGCATTTCCTAACACAGTTGTTGTTGTGTCTTTCGGCTTTTCCCAGTCAGGGGTCGCCACAGCGGAACTCCGGTCTGCTAATGATTGGCAGTTGATTTTTACTTGCAGAGTTGCCAGCCCTGATGCACAACCTTCAACGAAGGTGCACCCATTCACACATGTCTCCACTCAGAAGACGCTCTAGCTGAGAATCGAACCAGACAGCTTCTTACTGTGAGGCGACAACGCTACCACAGCACCACCACTGCTGCATTTCCTAACACAGTAATAAAGTTAATTAGAAGGATATATGAGGAACTGGAGGCAAAAATTAAAGTGTGGGATCCTCTTTGTTAGGTTGTTAGGTTGTGTTTGAACCAGGCAGGGGTGTCCTCTTTCCCCTTTGTTATATTTATGTTATACTGTAGAACCATTGGCAAAGAAAATAAGGGACTTAGAAATGAAAATATGGGTCTATATTATATCCTCGAATGCTTAAAAAAGCGAACGCTGATTGATCAAACTTATTTTCGCGGAACTGCAAAATATCGAAACAGCAGAAACTCAAATTCTTTCCTAGGGAAAGAATTCAGTTGTCTGTTACTGTTGTTCGGTATTTTCAGTGTTATGGTGGAAAGTTACTGGTTGGATTCAGGTAAGTGTGCGATTATGTGGATGTGAGTGTTAGGGTGATTTAGGTGAGTTAGGGTTAGGGCTCGGGTTAGGTGTGTGTGCGATTGAGTGGACATGAGGGTTAGGAGGTTTGTTTGGCTTGTGTGTTGTGTGTGTGTGTGTTTTCAGATTTTTTTTTTTCCTGGGAAAAAAAAATTGATCTGACAGTTCGAGATTGTAAGCTTTACGCAAAAATTAGGTAGATCAATCAGTGTTCGCTTTTAAGCGTTCAATTCCTTCCTCCCGAATTTATAACAAAGCTCGCAGCTAAAGCCAAAAAAAAACTAGATTTTACCCACCCATAGTACCTCTCTAGCTCTACCTCAGATTGTTTATTTTTGTTAATGAATAAGAAAGATGTCAGGCCAGCTAGCTCTCAAGCTAATTTTAAAATTTTTTTCAAATTTTGTCTCTTAAACCCTCTTTTTTTTATTTGCATATACCTAGTTATTACCTATTGTTAGTCACATTTACCTTTTTATCTGTGTGTGTGCCTCTCTTTTCTTTCCTCCTTTTTACCAAGAATGCCTAATGTGGACAGCCATACATCCTGTGTCTACTTTCTCTAGGTACCACACCTATCTGTGAAACCCCCTTGTGACATTTGCAAAGCATTTAGCTCCTGCACATTGGCGGAACATAAGAATAAACTTATGCTTAAAGGTCTCCTTAAATCTCCTTTCGTGGAAGCTATCTCTGAAGTGGAGGGCTCATCCCCTCCAAAGAAAGAACATAAAAATAGGAGTAATTATTTACCCTCTTCTCCTCACACCAGTGAATCCAAATCAATGGAGCTGAAAGCAAAAATCTCAAAATTGGCACCAACATCCTTGGCACCGGGGCCTCAAACCCGCTCCATGGTGCCATCTTCAGTTCCAACACCTCAGCAGCCGACTACAGTGCTGCCCTCAACACCTACTCCTCAGACACTGACTACGACACTGATTGTGACAACAATATCAACTTCCCTTTCTGCACCAAAAATAGTCATTCCAACACCAGTCACTTCCCTCCTACCCATACATCATACTGGTACTTTGACCTCAGTGCCGAAAAGTGAATTAACCCCTTAGACCTGATACTCCCCTTCTGTGGATCCATTTTTTGCCCAACAATGCAGCCCCTTTAAAGAGCGTCCTGACTCCCCATCGGGGATATTCACCCACTCCTCCAGGAACCTTTTGGAAATGAATGTAGTGAGGCTTATGGATCAGCTCCTAGCAGCCAGAGGATTTCCACTGCCCTCCAAATCCTCCCTCCCACCCAGAGCCGAGGATTTTTCTCCACAGACTTTCACATACTTTCCTCCTTCGACCACCCTGGAGGTATCAGAGTATTAGACACTGAAGCCAACACCGGTTCCAGCTTCTTCGGCTCCATTGGTAGACCTTACGATGGCTCCGGAGTCTATCCTTTGGCCATCGACTCACCCGGAGCTGGACCATCCTCAGGATTGACACTGGTCTTTCGGCACCATGATCCATAATGTGGCACCTGCTTTTCCATGGCGCCATCTGCTATGGTTCTGGTTGCTTTGGCGGAACCAGTTTCCTCGTGGCTCCTTCCCCTGGGAGTGGGTTGGTCAGAGCGGGGTGTGACCCCAGTCCCAAGGTTGTCTTTCTCGGTTCTGGGCTTCCATCCCTTTTCTGCAGACCTGCTTTCCAGGTGATGGAGAGGGCACTTGCCTCTGCAGGCTTCCACCTGGTCCCTTCAGTGCCAGAGAACCATATGTATTTTTCCTCTGAGCCACAGTTGACACAACCCGCTACTCAAGGACAACGGGAACCTCAAGACATCCTGCCACAAGGTACTTACCCTGCGAGTCCTCCTCAGATGTCCCCACCAAGGAGGTACCTCGCAAGAGATTGTGCAAGAGGAAGCATGTGCATTCCCCTGAAGAATCCCTCACCAAAGATACAGACTACGATGAAGGGGAAGGGTCCCCATGGTTGCCCCCTGAGGATGTCTCCTTTGGAAACATATTGGAGATCCTGAAGCAGCAGGGGGATTGGAAGTCCACCACCCCTTACTCGGAGGAGTCTGTGTTCTTGCAGGTTTTCCATGCCCAGCCCTCTACTTCCTGGGTGACCCTGCCTGCAGATGACCTGATTCAGCTCATAGTGCAACGTGCCTGGAAGAGTCCTGATTCCATTGAACCTATACCCCTGAGACTAGACAAAATTCTTTCTCCGCCAGAGGACAGCCCACACTGATCCAAGGGTCTGCCAGTAGATGCTATGGTTGTGGCGGCGGCCACTAAGAAAGACCTCGCCGAGGAGAGCTCTACTTTCCATCCCCTTAACAGGGAGTCTCGGGTGTTAGACAAACTAGAGAAGCAGGTGTACTCTTCAGCAGCCTTCGCCATTCGGTTCCTGAACTATCTGGAACACTCTACCCGGCTTCAGAGAGATTTAATCTCAGGACTCTCAGAAAACCTTGCACTAGCAGTTTCTGATGGGGTACGTGACAAAGTTGCCTGACAGCTTGCCACCCTAGAATCTATCTCTAAATCCTCCATGTGGTTGATTTCTCATTCTGCAGAAGGGGCGGCTAGAGCAGCAGGTGCAGGCGCTGTCATGAGACATCACACCTGGATGCGCTTATGTGATTTTGTGGATCCCTTTAAGTCTTCCTTCCTGAATGCTGCCATAGAGGCCTCTTCTCTTTTTGGCCCTAAGGTAAAAGATACTTTAGCCAGGTGTAAAAAGGATGGTAAGACCTTGTCTGCTATAGGCGTACATTTTTCCACCCCCTCAACAACCATATTCTAGGAATCAGAGGAGTGGAAAGATGTGGTACAAGAAATCCCAGGGTCCTTTCCGCAACACACGTGGTGAGTTTTCCCCCCAGGTCAGGGGAGAACTCAACCAGAAGACACCCCTTCAGAGGCAGAGGGGGTCAGCGTAATCAGGGATCCAGAGATTCCTTCTCTGGGCAACCCTATCAGCACTGCTGAACAGCAGCCCAATTGTTTACCTCTGGAAGCAGTCGGAGGACGATTTTCTCTGCACCACCTTGCCTGGCAAATGATAACCACAGATATTTGGGTGCAGACAATAATTGCCAGAGGTTACCACATCCCTTTCAGCCTTTACCCAAGACTGCTAAAGCTTATTCCTGACTTTCCACCCAGTCAAAGGGAAGTAGCAGATCAAGAAATCCAAAAGCTGCTTCAAAAAAGGGCCATCCAAACAGTCCCACCAGACCATATAGGATCCGGATTCTACTTGAGTTTTTTTTTAGTGCCAAAAAAGACAGGGGACTGGAGGACAATTCTGGACCTCAGCATCCTAAACAAATTTGTCAAACAAACAAAATTCTGGATGGTCATGGTCTAGTCTATTCTTCCTTTACTAGAGAAAGACGATTGGATGTGCTCGATAAATCTTCAGGATGTGTATTACCGCATAAAAATGGTTAAATGCGCCAGAAGATTCCTCCGCTTCTGGCTGGGGGCCAATCACTACCAATTCCGAGTGCTGCCCTTTGGTTTCTCTACACTCCCAGAGTGTTCACCAAATACATGGCAGTTGTAACAGCTCACTTGAGACTGCAAGGATTCCGGGTGTTTCCATATTTAGATGATTGGCTCCTCATCACCTCAAACAAGCATCTAGTGGTTTCAGCCACTCATTGCACTCTACAACTAATGGAACACTTAGGGATAACAGTAAACAAAGACAAATGCAATCTGACTCCTTCTCAAAGACTGGAGTTCATAGGAGCAAATTTCGATACTCAATCTTGCCTAGTCTCCCTCCCACTCCACAGGCTGGAAAAGCTCAGATCTCAACTCCAGGGGATACTCTGTCAGGACAAAGTCCTGGCTCGGACAGTCCTCCAACTACTAGGGTCAATGGCAGCATCGCTAACAATAGTTCCACTGACAAGACTACACATGAGACTCCTACAGTGACTTTTACTAATGCAGTGGTCTTTTTTGATTTCTCCAAGTCTTTTGGGTTTCTAATACCATGATGGGAGTGGACCCTATTCCTAAGTCAAAGTACGATTAAAGTTCATGAAATTAGTATTGTTTCATTCATTGACGTTAGCCAAAAGTGCTCTTCGGAGCACCCGCAATGTGCCCAGTAATGACTCCTTCTGCAATTCATACGGTGTTACATGAATTGGTAACATATCTAAATAAGATTGTAAATTTTTTTTTATAAGACCAGTTGCTTCTACTACTACTACTGGAACTGTCTGGGTATCTTTCTTCCATATGGCTCTCGTTTCTGCCTGCAGATCTAAGTATTTTATGACTTCGTGTCTCTCTGTATGCAAGACACTGTGGTCACTGGGTGTGACGA
Organism: Protopterus annectens; assembly: GCF_019279795.1. NCBI lineage: Eukaryota > Metazoa > Chordata > Ceratodontiformes > Protopteridae > Protopterus > Protopterus annectens. The sequence continues at coordinate 1,063,595,432 of NC_056739.1, forward strand.
TTTCGATGATCAATGCTACTTTTGTCTTCTTTTCTTGGACCACTATATCCAGTTTTCTATCATCTGTCTTTTGAACTGTTGGTATTGGGTGATCCCATGTGATATAAACTTCATAATTTTGTATGATTCTTTGTGGCTCATGTTTCCAGTGATTTTCAGCCACTTCGATACCATAATATTTGCACAATCTCCAGTGTAACAGTCTCGCCACATTATTATGCCTTTCAGTATACAGTCCCTCTACCATTAGTGCATCGCAACTAGCAGTAAGGTGTGTGACTGTTTCCAATTCAGTTTTACAAAATCTACATATGTCTGTTTCTCCCACATGTTCAATGGACTTTGTAAACCAGCGTGTACGTAGTCCACTATCTTGGGCTGCCAATATTAACCTTTCATTTCTTGATGTGAATTCACGTCTCCTTAACCATTCCTGTGTTCATTGTTGATCAACATGAGGCTCTTCCAGATGTTTTCCATACTTGAAACTATATTTATGTTTTTTCCACATTTCTTGCTTTCTCATCTGGTCCTTTACCTTATATTCTTTCTTTTGTTTTTTAGCACATTCAGTTGCTGCCTGGATTTTATCTACTTCTGGTATGATTTCCATTCCTGCTTGAGGTCGATATGCTTCTGCTAAATTAAGCAGAGATGTCATCTTAGATTTATTCTCCTCATGTTTCAAAACTTTCACTACATTTGGATCATGTGAGGTCAGCAGATATGTGTGGAGTCCCATGATTGTAGATCTATACATGTAATCAATTTTTAGGAGGTCCATCCCTCCTTCGGAGCAAGGAATATATAATCTTGGTAATCTTGGTATACGCCGATTTTTATAAATCATTTGGTAAGCATGAAGCATCCTTCTTGTTTTAATATCCAATCTATCCAACACTTTTTGGGGCCAGTCGATCACTCCAAAACGTAAGTTAGGACAGGAAGAACAAATTGATTTATGGCTTGGATCTTGTTCCTAGATGTCAGTGCTGTTTTCAGGATTAATTTAAGTCTTCTAAAGTACTCCTTGCTGAGCTTTATTCGCATTTGTTCATGTTTTATTGCCGATCCTTCATCAATTCTCAAGTATTTATACACTCCCTCTTGCTCGAGTTCTTTTATATCACATTCTTGTCCCAAACGTATGTATTCCTGGTGCTGCAGTTTTCCTTTTTTTTAAATGTTGCTTTTGAACATTTATCAAGATCAAATGACATTCCAGTGTCATCTGAAAAAGTTTTGACAACCTGCAGCTGTGCTTTCAGTTCCTCATCTGATGAGCTATACAGTTTTATATCATCTACAAAGAGAAGATGAGAAGTCATTAGACTTTGTTGTTTTCTAGAAGCCAAATTGTAGCCATGGCCTAAGCTGTTAAGTAAACAGCTTAATGGATTAATGACAAGGCAGAACAGCAATGGTGACAGACAGTCACCCTGGAATATCCCCCTTTGAATTTTTATCCCTGGGATAATAATCTCTCCTTTATCATGGCTTAATTGCAAAGTGGTCTGCCACTGTTTCATGGCTACTGTAATGTAGTCAATCAGTATAGGGTGTATCTTATACATTTTTAAGCACTGTTTTATCCATGAATGTGGAATACTTTCAAATGCTTTTTTGTAGTCAATCCATGCCATACTTAGATTATTCCCCTTCTTACAGTTTTCCACTATAACTTTGTTTAAAAACAAATGATCCTTTGTTCCATATGACTTTCTTTTATTGCCCTTTTGTTCTACTGCCATAATTGAGTTTTCTTCTAAATGACTCTAAACTCTGTTGGCATCAATTCCTGTGTATAGTGTGTACATCGTTGGAAGACAAGTTATTGGTCTATAATTTTTAGGGTAGCTTGCAGGGTCACTCTTAAGTAAGAACATTGTTTTTCCTGTTGTTAACCAGTGCAGTGTGTGTTCAATTCTTAATCATGGCTAAGTCCTCGTGCAAAGAAGTTAATACTTTAATCCAAAAGTTAGGTACTGCATCTGGGCTTTTGGTTTTCCAGTTAGAGGCTTTTCTCAACTTTGTTTCAATCTCTCTGTCTATTTCATCCCATTTCATATCCTGTAGCTTTAAACTTCTTAATCTTTCTTTTACTTCTTCTATCCATTTAGCATCTTTGTTATATTTTACAGGATATTCATAGATACTTCTCCAAAATGTATCTACTTCCTCTTTTTTTTTTTGGCGATTTTTCAATTCCTTTTACCTTATTTCCCAATTCTCTATAAAACTTTTTTGGATCATCAATAAATTGCTTATTTTGTGCTTTTCCCTTATATTTATCTTCATATATTCTAAGTCTTTCTGCCTGTTTTGAAATTTTTAGTTTGTTATCTCCAATAGTACATAATAGATCCTGGTCTGTTCTAATACTGTGCATTGCTTTTATCACAACTATCTTTCTTAGTATTTTTGTTGATCTGTTTCCTCTTCTATAATTTTCTAACAGTGACACTGCTTGTCTTAGCTGCTGTATAGTTTTCTATATTCAATATTTCCATGATGGTATTCGCTTTCACCCCCTCTTTTCCCTTGCTACCCTGTGTTCCTGTGGCAGACCTTTATCAGTTATTAATTTAGCAGCATAGTAATATATTCTGTTTACTTCTGTTATATTGCATGGATCTCTATGGACAGTAATTACTGTGTTCATTTGTTTTATCAAGTTTTTTAACTTTTGGGGTTTTATTAACCTTCTGCAGTCTACTTCTGTCATTGATCTTGATGTATCTGTCTTTGTCTGTTAAATCAAGCAACTCTTCTTTTAACTCATTTTCTTCCATATTGAGGGCGCATCCCTTGTTTTCCGTTTCCTGTGGACATTCAATAGAAAGTTCTGTAGCATCTTCCTGTGGCACATTCTCTTCAATTTCATCCTGTGTCATCTGTTGTTCTGTTATATGGGAACTTACTGGCCTATCATTCCTCAACACTGACTGCATCAAAGTTTCCACAGTTTCCCGTTTCTTTCCTTGCTGTCTAGCTTCAAATTAATGTTTATACTGGTTTTCTGTGGAAGGCTCCAAAATAGCTTGATATGGAACCTGACCAACTGCTTCCTGTTCCACTGATTTTCCCTTAATTTGGATATCCATTGCTCTATCCTGTTGTGGTGCTTTCTGTACACAATTTACTACACTGAATCCTTCTCTTTGCAGCTGTCCCATAACCTCAATTTCTATTTCTTTGATTTCTCCATTACTAATTTCTTTTTCTACTTTTCCTCTTAGTCTTCTTATTTTTTGTATTCTAAAGTTTTCCATATCTAGATTCCTTTCCCTATATTTTTCTTCAAGTATCTTTGGTGCTGCTCTTTTTGTATTGGTTAGTTTTGCTTTCTACTTTGCATAAATATTGCACCATATTAAATCTCTTTTCCTTCCCTCTGTCCATATTTCTTCTTCACATGTCTCCTGATCTTGTTGCTTTTCTTTATTCTGGGGACTCGCTCCAACATGCTGTGATGTAGTCTGTTGTAGACCTTCTACATTAAATCCTTCACTTTGCAGGCACTCCATAACTTCAACTTCTATTTCTTTAACTTCTGCTTTACTAATCATCTTTTCTACATTATATATTTGTGCTCTTAATCTTTTTATTGTGAAATGTTCCATATCAGGATGACTTTGCCTGTATTTTTCTTTGAATATCTTTGAGACTGCCTTCTCTATATTAGTTAACTTGGCTTTCTCCTTTGCATAAATATTGCACCATATCAAATCTCTCTTTCTTTCCCATGTCCATATTTCTTTTTTATATTTTTCAAATATCTCTAGGTTTTGTTGTTTATATTTTCTCACTTCCTCAGATGCTTCTTTTTCCAAACAGATCAAAATTTCTTGATCTATATACTGTTTTTCAGAAATCTGTTGTATTAATGAAAGTAAATTTTTATTTGAAGCTTCTGACACTTTTTCCTGGGGAAGTATATTTCTTTCCTCTAATTTCTCTCATAATCATTTTGCATATCTTGTGTCTGGAAATTCTGGGCTTTTTGCATAATAGTAACAATACATAATTTCTTTCTTATCTTCAATAGTCCACTCAATCGTCTTTATAGCTCTTCTTTGGCCAATCAATTTTTGTTGTTTTTGTGGACTTCTAATTCCTTCTAAAACAGGGAGGGCATCTTCCCAATGATCCTGGACTGGTCCCATTGTAGGAATATTTCACTTGAAAAGCTTCAGCTCGGGCAATCCTCCAAATACTAGGTCACCCCTTTGAATCTGCTGCCAGTTGCGATCTGAAACTTTTATGCCTGAAAACTTTGTTCTTGGTGGCCATTACTTCAACAAGACGAATTTCTGAGTTGCAAGCTTTGTGCATAAAACGTCCTTACATAGTGTTCCATGAGGACAAAGTATCACTCCAGACTAACCCTTCCTTTTTACCCAAAGTTATTTCAGACTTGACTATTAATCAAACCATAAGTCTACCAGATTTCTTTCCAACTTTTTCTAACAAAGCAGAATATTCACTACATTTGCTTGACGTGCATAGACAATTGCGTTTTTATCTCGACGGGACTAAGTCATTACAAAATCTGACTAGTTATTTGTATCATTCTCAGGATTGGAGAGACCTGTTTCCAAAGTTACTTTGTCTAAATAATTGAGAGATTGCATTTGCATCATTTATCAACGAAACAAAGATTCCCTACCATCTAAAGTCAAAGTGCACTCAACCATATCAATCGCAACATCTGTTGCTTTCCATGCATGAGCTTATATGGATGACATTTGTGCAGCAGCAACATGGTCTTCCCCTCATACCTTTATCACTCATTACAACTTGGATATGGTCTCCAGGGGAAGAGCTTCCTTTCGTTCAGTGGTACTCAGGAATATTCTTCCATAGGGCGTCCCAGGAAACAAAGTAGCTAGGGACTCGGTCCCAATAGTAAGGAATGAATGAAGATTAACAACATCAGATAAAGAATTTATGTTCTTACCATAATGTTCCATCTGTGTTGTTGTTCTTCATTAATTCATTACAACCCACCTGCCACCCCCTCCGAAAGACTCCTGGAGGTTCGCATATGGTCTTAGCCTAGGATAAAGTTGCTCAGATAAAGCCTCCGCTTTCATTCTCTTTCTTTCTTCCTTATGGGCAATCTCAGTCTGAGGTAATAGAGAGAGGGGCACTGTGGGTAAAAGCTTAGGTTGAGAGTTTTTTGGCTGGTGCGAGCTTGTTGTAATGGACGATTTAGTTCAGAGGACAGAACCGACACCCATCAGTAATGAATGAATGAAGATCAACAACACAGATGGAAAGTTATGATAAAAACATAACTTTTTTTTATTTGCAGCTGATGCTATTCTGTACCTATTAAAACTAGAAAAGGACATTTTGGTGTTGTGGAACATTTTGAGGCAGTCTCAAGTCTTTTTGGGATA